>NC_069504.1:7954900-8024900 GCF_027579735.1 Bombina bombina | reverse complement strand
GGAATTGTCCCCATACAAGGTATAGTGTTGTTAAAGGGAATTCTCCTCATACAAGGTATAGTGGTGTTACTGGGAATCGTTCTTATACAAGGTATAGTGGTGTTACTGGGAATCATCCTTATACAAGGTATAGTGGTGTTACTGGGAATCGTCCTCATACAATGTATAGTGGTGTTACTGGGAATCGTCCCCATACAAGGTATAGTTGTGTTACTGGGAATCATCCTTATACAAGGTATAGTGGTGTTACTGGTAATCATCCTTATACAAGGTATAGTGGTGTTACTGGGAATCGTCCTCATACAATGTATAGTGGTGTTACTGGGAATCGTCCCCATACAAGGTATAGTGGTGTTACTGGGAATCATCCTTATACAAGGTATAGTGGTGTTACTGGGAATCATCCCCATACAAGGTATAGTGGTGTTACTGGTAATCATCCTTATACAAGGTATAGTGGTGTTACTGGGAATCGTCCTCATACAAGGTATAGTGGTGTTACTGGGAATCATCCTTATACAAGGTATAGTGGTGTTACTGGGAATCATCCCCATACAAGGTATAGTGGTGTTACTGGGAATCATCCCCATACAAGGTATAGTGGTTTTACTGGTAATCATCCTTATACAAGGTATAGTGGTGTTACTGGGAATCATCCTCATACAAGGTATAGTGGTGTTACTGGGAATCATCCTTATACAAGGTATAGTGATGTTACTGGGAATCATCCCCATACAAGGTATAGTGGTGTTACTGGTAATCATCCTTATACAAGGTATAGTGGTGTTACTGGGAATCGCCCCCATACCAGGTATAGTGGTGTTACTGGAATTATCCCCATACAGTGTATAGTGGTGTTACTGGCTATCGTCCCCATACAAGGTATAGTGGTGTAACTGGGAATCATCCCCATATAAGGTATAGTGGTGTTACTGGAAATAGCCCCTAAACAAGTCATAGTGGTGTTACTGGGAATCATTCTAATACTAGGTATAATGGTTTAACTGGGAATCGTCCCCATACAAGGTATAGTGGTGTTACTAGGAATCCTCCCCATACAAGGTATAGTGGTATATTTGGGAATCCTCCCCATACAAGGTATAGTGGTGTAACTGGGAATCCTCCCCATACAAGGTATAGTGGTGCTACTGAAAATCATCCTTATACAAAGTATAGTGGTGTTACTGGGAATCGCCCGCATACCAGGTATAGTGGCGTTACTGGAATTGTCCCCATACAGAGTATAGTAGTGTTACTGGGTATCGTCCCCATACAAGGTATAGTGCTGTAACTGGGAATCATCCCCATACAAGGTATAATGGTGTTACTGGAAATAGCCCCTATACAAGGCATAATGGTGTTACTGGGAATCCTTCTAATACTAGGTATAGTGGTTTAACTGGGAATCCTACCCATACAAGGTATAGTGGTGTTACTAGGAATCGTCCCCATACAAGGTATAGTGGTGTAATTGGGAACCGTCCCCATACAAGGTATAGTGGTGTTATTGGGAATCATCCCCATACAAGGTATAGTGTTGTTACAGGGAATTCTCCCCATACAAGGTATAGTGGTGTAACTGGGAATCGTCCCCATACAAGGTATAGTGGTGTAACTGGGAATCCTCCCCATACAAGGTATAGTGGTGTTACTGGGAATCATTCTTATACAAAGTATAGTGATGTTATTGGGAATCGTCCCCATACAAGGTATAGTGGTGTAACTGGGATTCGTCACAATACAAGGTATAGTGGTGTTACTGGGAATCATCCTTAAACAAAGTATAGTGATGTTATTGGGAATCGTCCCCATACAAGGTATAGTGGTGTAACTGGGAATCCTACCCATACAAGGTATAGTGGTGTTACTAGGAATCGTCCCCATACAAGGTATAGTGGTGTAATTGGGAACCGTCCCCATACAAGGTATAGTGGTGTTATTGGGAATCATCCCCATACAAGGTATAGTGTTGTTACAGGGAATTCTCCCCATACAAGGTATAGTGGTGTAACTGGGAATCGTCCCCATACAAGGTATAGTGGTGTAACTGGGAATCCTCCCCATACAAGGTATAGTGGTGTTACTGGGAATCATTCTTATACAAAGTATATTGATGTTATTGGGAATCGTCCCCATACAAGGTATAGTGGTGTAACTGGGATTCGTCACAATACAAGGTATAGTGGTGTTACTGGGAATCATCCTTATGCAAAGTATAGTGATGTTATTGGGAATCGTCCCAAACAAGGTATAGTGGTGTAACTGGGATTCGTCACAATACAAGGTATAGTGGTTGTAATGGCACCCCCAGGCATAAAAGGGTTAAACCGCCGTTTAGTAGATCTTCCCTTCCAGAGACACAGGCAGCTACCACAGAACACCAAACTCCCGAACAGAATACAAAGTAGCACTCCAAACTCCCGAACTGGAACCTCACAAATAGCTGCTAGCAGCTGAACAGGAAAAGCACCCAAGCGGCTTACACTCCTGGCAATCAGTCTCCAACAGCATACAGTAAATCCCCCCAAGAACGAGACAAAGCTCCGTGTTGAGGGTCAAGCAGTGAACAGACAGAGCTGTGGGTTTATAGTTCTTATATCCACATTCTTACACATTAGTACCACCCACAGGGTTTTGTAAAACAACCAACAAACACATACAATACACTCAGACACTCCCACACAAAATCCTCACCTCTGCCTGTGATACAATGACCTTACCTTTTTACATAAAAATTACATTACGTAAACAAATAAACAATCAAACACAAGAAAACAATGGATTCCTTCCTGGCACCTAGCAGTCTGGACTCTGGAGGTGATTAAACAAGGTGAACGCTTATCACCTAAACCTAATTACAGTAAACAATAGCTGATGTCAGGAAACCTGTCTCAGAAAATACAGTTTCTCAAAACTGAACAAGGAGAGAGTTAACCCCTTTTAGTACTATTGGATTCACACCCTGTACCTATAATGGGCACAGGGTGACTTAAACATAATGCCCGAATCCATAATCCGTACGGAGGTTGACAGTTTCAAAATGGGGCCATAGTCTAAAGGCAGCAGGCGGGTAACCAGGCTCCTCTAATGCACAGTGGCGAGATTGGTCTCGTCACATCTCTCCCCTTTTCCAAACGGATTAACAGGGTATCTGACCTCCTGCCGGTCAGTGCCCTGGTTAGTCCAGCAACCCACCCACAAAACACAATCAGCAGTACAGCCCACCCACAATAAATGGTTACTACCTCTGGGTAGAGGAGAAACTTGTCCATGTCCAGGTGCCTCACGACAGCTGTGCGGGGGACTGGTAGGCTGCCTTGGTGGGTTGCTGAGTGGGCAGAGACCAGCGGTACTCTGCCCTGGTGCCAGCGCTACCACGGAAGTAGCCTGGTTGGAGCCTGGTTGTGGGAGGGGGAGACATACTGTCTCCCCTTTAGATACACAGCTCTGTTGCTGGAGGGGAAGACCGACTGTCTCACCTTTGGCTAAACAGCCCTGTTGCTGTGGGACAGGACCGACCATCCCTACCCCCTCTGCTGTAAGTGCAGAGACCACGGTCCCATCTGCACGGTTGTGGGGCTTACTGTCTCCCCAGGGTATGTCAAGCTGCCGCTGGGGAGAGGGGGTAACAAGCTCCTCTCCCATACATACTTCCAGCTGCGGGGGAGGGAGACCGACTGTCTCCGCTTCCAATACAGAGTCCTGCTGCTGGGGAAAGGAGACTGGGCTCTATATTCCCTGTAACACACACTGCTGTTGGGGAGCAGGACCGACCGTCTCTGCCCCCGGTAGCTCAGTCTGCCACTGGGGAATGGAGACTGGGCTCCCAATTCCCTGTACATTGCTCTGCTGCTAGGGAATGGAGACTGGGCTCCCAATTCCCTGCATATCACTATGCTGCTGGGGGACAGAACCGACTGTCTCTGCCCCCTGTAACTCAGCCTACTGCTGGGGAATGGAGACTGGGCTCCCAATTCCCTGCATATCACTCTGCTGATGGGGGACAGAACCGACTGTCTCTGCCCCCTGTAACTCAGCCTGCCGCTGGGGAATAGAGACTGGGCTCCCAATTCCCTGCATATCACTCTGCTGCTGGGGGACAGAACCAACTGTCTCTGCCCCCTGTAACTCAGCCTGCCGCTGGGGAATGGAGACTGGGCTCCCAATTCCCTGCAGGACCGGTGGAGAGACCTTGGTCCCATCTCCACCGGCCACCTGGGGTCCTTCCCAGTAAATTTCCACAATATCTTCCCAGCTGAATGGGTCTGGATCTGGGTCTGTCACCTTGCTGTCCTGCTGAGCCTTCCCAATGGAGTGGAAGAGATCTCTTTAGTCCTGCTCCAGTTCCCACTCCAGGGTTGCTAGGTGAGCCAGGTCTTGCTCTACCTCATGGGGGTCATCCCAGTCATGCCTAGCCTCCCTCTCGTAGAAAATGTCCTGAAGTCTGGTCTGCACAGGGCTCCCGAAGTCAGGCTCTGCAAAGGACTCCCATAACAAGCCAGGACCATCAAACTCCTCTCCCTCTGGCTTGTCATGCTCGGCTGTCCAGGGTATATACTGTGCCATATACCACCAGAGCGCCTGGTAGGCATCCTCCAGCCATAGCTCCTGCCATACCCGGTGCTCTAGTTCCTTCACCCATTCCTCCAGGGGCTGCTCTCCCAGGAAGGGCATCCACAGGGCCACTTGCTTCTGCAACCGCTGCTCTTTACTGGGGAGACTCTCACCCCGCTGGCATTGTACATTATCCAGGGCCTGGTACCAGATGCCTTTCCTTAAAGGGACATTAAACACTAAATACATGCTAGATAGAATGATGCATTCAAAGAAAAGATTAGTCCATGACTAACATGTAGATGTATTTTTTAAAGTTTCATTAGTTGTTTAAAAAGTGACAAACTAAGTGTAAAGTTTTAGTGTCTATAAAACACTGGGAGCTGCCATGTTGTAACTTGTGTTACCTTCTCTGCTGTGGCCAATTAGGGTCAGTTATAAATAGGTCACTAGAGTGTACAGCCAATGGTTGTGCTGGATTTAACAGTGTTCTGCACTTCCATTTCTAACAGGAACTGAAAAGCTCACAATTTCAGAATGGAATTACAGGCTAAGAGGACAAAATAAATAATGAAAGTATATTGCAGAGTTGTTTTATTATATACAATTTATCATTTTATATTACCATCTCAAAGTGTTTAATGTCCCTTTAATGCATCCCGGTCATCCAGGTCCTCCTCCTTGTATAACACTACTGGTTCAATTCTGTTGCTTTAAGGGTCGCTGTACTGGGACATGCGTTGCCCCCAACTTGTAAATCCACGGAATGGTGTCTCTTGTAGCTGTCCTTCTGGCTGTAGGAATGATCCCGCCGCTTGCCACCAATTGTAACGGCACCCCCAGGCATAACTGGGTTAAACCGTCGTTTAGTAGATCTTCAATTCCAGAGACACAGGCAGCTACCGCAGAACACCAAACTCCCGAACAGGATACAAAGTAGCACTCCAAACTCCCGAACTGGAACCTCACGAATAGCTGCTAGCAGTTGAACAGGAAAAGCACCCAAGCGGCTTACACTCCTGGCAATCAGTCTCTAACAGCATACAGTAAATCCCCCCAAGAACGAGACAAAGCTCTGTGTTGAGGGTCAAGCAGTGAACAGACAGAGCTGTGGGTTTATTGTTCTTATATCCACATTCTTACACATTAGTACCACCCACAGGGTTTTGTAAAACAACCAATAAACACATACAATACACTCAGACACTCCCACACAAAATCCTCACCTCTGCCTGTGATACAATTACCTTACACAATGGGTTAATGTAATTATCACAGGCAGAGAAATACAGTTTTTCCACATTATTCATAACTTTAAAAGTATACACCACACATACATAAAAATTACATTATGTAAACAAATAAACAATCAAACACAAGAAAACAATGGATTCCTTCCTGGCACCTAGCAGTCTGGACTCTGGTATAGTGGTGTTACTTGGAATCGCCTCCATACAAGGTATAGTGGTGTTACTTGGAATCGCCCCCATACAAGGTATAGTGGTGTTACTGGGAATCCTCCCCATACAAGGTATAGTGGTGTTACTGGGAATCCTCCCCATACAAGGTATAGTGGTGTTACTTGGAATCGCCCCCATACAAGGTATAGTGGTGTTACTTGGAATCGCCCCCATACAAGGTATAGTGGTGTTACTGGGAATTCTCCCCATACAAGGTATAGTGGTGTTACTGGGAATTGTCCCCTTACAAGGTATAGTGGTGTTACTGGGAATCGTCCCCATAGAAGGTATAGTGGTGTTACTGGGAATCGCCCCCATACAAGGTATAGCAATGTTACTGGAATTGTCCCCATACAAGGTATAGTGTTGTTAAAGGGAATTCTCCTCATACAAGGTATAGTGGTGTAACTGGGAATAGTCCCCATACAAGATATAGTGGTGTAAATGGGAATCCTCCCCATACAAGGTATAGTGGTGTTACTTGGAATCATCCTTATACAAGGTATAGTGGTGTTACAGGGAATTGTCCTTATACAAGGTATAGTGGTGTTACTGGGAATCCTCCCCATACAAGGTATAGTGGTGTTACTGGGAATCATCCCCATACAAGGTATATTGGTGTTACTGGAAATTGTCCTTATACAAGGTATAGTGGTGTTACTGGGAATCATCCCCATACAAGTTATAGTGGTGTTACTGGGAATCATCCTTATACAAGGTATAGTGGTGTTAAAGGGAATTGTCCCTATACAAGGTATAGTGGTGTAACTGGGAATCGTCCCCATACAAGGTATAGTGGTGTTACATGGAATCGTCCCCATACAAGGTATAGTGGTGTTACTGGGAATTGTCCTTATACAAGGTATAGTGGTGTTACTGGGAATCATCCCCATACAAGGTATAGTGATGTTACTGGGAGTTGTCCCCATACAAGGTATAGTGGTGTTACTGGGAATCGTTCTTATACAAGGTATAATGGTGTTACTGGGAATAGTCCCCATACAGGTATAGTGGTGTTACTGGGAATCGTTCTTATACAAGGTATAGTGGTGTTACTGGGAATCGTTCTTATACAAGGTATAGTGGTGTTACTGGGAGTTGTCCCCATACAAGGTATAGTGGTGCTATTGGGAATAGTTCTTATACAAGGTATAGTGGTGTTACTGGGAATCATCTTTATACAAGGTATAGTGGTGTTATTGGGAATTGTCCCTATACAAGGTTATTGTGGTGTTTCTGGGAATCGTCCCCATACAAGGTATAGTAGTGTTACTGGGAATTGTTATTTTGGTGTTTCTGGGAATCGTCCCCATACAAGGTATAGTGGTGTTACTGGGAATCATCCCCATACAAGGTATAGTGGTGTTACTGGGAATCATCCCCATACAAGGTATAGTGGTGTTTCTGGGAATCATCCCCATACAAGGTATAGTGGTGTTACTGGGAATCGTCCCCATACAAGGTATAGTGGTGTTACTGGGAATCGTCCCCATACAAGGTATAGTGGTGTTACTGGGAATAGTCCCCATACAAGGTATAGTGGTGTTACTGGGAATCGTCCCCATACAAGGTATAGTGGTGTTACTGGGAATCGTCCCCATACAAGGTATAGTGGTGTTACTGGGAATCGTCCCCATACAAGGTATAGTGGTGTTACTGGGAATCGTCCCCATACAAGGTATAGTGGTGTTACTGGGAATCGTCCCCATACAAGGTATAGTGGTGTTACTGGGAATCGTCCCCATACAAGGTATAGTGGTGTTACTGGGAATCGTCCCCATACAAGGTATAGTGGTGTTACTGGGAATCGTCCCCATACAAGGTATAGTGGTGTTACTGGGAATCCTCCCCATACAAGGTATAGTGGTGTTACTGGGAATCGTCCCCATACAAGGTATAGTGGTGTTACTGGGAATCGTCCCCATACAAGGTATAGTGATGTTACTGTACCACATATGTGTTTGCAAGGGGTAACAATGTCAGAACTTGCAGGGAAACACATTAGGCCAGTTATTTCCTGTGCCAGACGGTACACAGATCAGGTTATCAGTATATCTGAGTATGTCTTTATCCTGTCACCAAGAACAAATAGTGGTTGAACATTGCCCATAGATGAGGCAGAGTCAGACTAACAATACAGAACATACAGATATCTTTTCTCGGCCTTGTGAAAAACAAACCTATTAGCTCTATCATTGCTTAATTTAAATGAATATTATTTTTATTCATGAGACCATATTATAAGTTAAAAGTAAGTGATAGAATAGACTTATATGGGGCTCAGAAAAAATCATGTCGGCTACCACTTGAGCGCCAAGATCCATATGTGTTAAACGTCTGCTGAAGTAGTGGAATTCTATTAACACTTTTTACCATCATCTTATATTGCCAAATATGCGCTATTCTTTGTGCAAGATCACTCACAGGATAATGTATCCTGCACTACCAATTGCACTCCATTAAATATATTTATAACTGAGCTATCTGCCTCCTGATTGGTTGCAAGAAAACAATAAGATCATATTATTCCTCAAGCAATAAAAAGTGAGTGGTGACCATAATGTGACGATTTCAGTTGGTCGGTACAGCAGGACAATGGAAGGTTTTGTGGGTAAATTCATTGTTTGATTTTCAGTAGTGTGGAGATATGTCGGTTTAGGTCACTATTAGTATTTCCATCTGCATTAACTCTTTCAGATTTACCCAGCTTATAGCCATTATACCAGCAAAAGCTTTCTTGTGCGCTAGTACAAACAAACACCTAGATTACAAGTTTTGCACTATACCGGCTGCGTAAGGAACACAATAAAATGAGCGGTCCCGCACTTTCCATAGAGCTGCCATTACGAGTTACTGAAAAAACTCCTTGTCTCGTGCGTTATGGTGTGTTAAGCTCCAAACCGCACAAAATCCAAGGGCTGAGTTTAGGTGCTCGTGCACGCTTTCCCCCATAGACATCAATGGGGAGAGAGTGTTAGAAAAAAACTAACACCTGCGATCGCTGAATGGCAAATCGCCGTAACTCAACCCCATTGATGTCTATGGGGAAAAGAAAGTTACGTTTAAACCTAACACATTAACATAAACCCCTAGTCTAAACACCCCTAATCCCCCCTGACACTAATAAAACATACTTTTTGTAAGAATTTACCAGATAAATTCATTTCTTTCATGTAAGTGGCAAGAGTCCATGAGCTAGTGACGTATGGGATATACATTCCTACCAGGAGGGGGAAAAGTTACCCAAACCTCAAAATGCCTATAAATACACCTCACTCATACCTTAGTTTAATGTGTAGCCAAGTATTGAGGTGTAAAAGAAGGAGTAAAAAGCATACAAAAAGAGGAACTGTAAAAAATAGTGCTTTATACAAAAAATCATAACCACAAAAAATAGGGTGGGTCTCATGGACTCTTGCCACTATGAAAGAAATTAATTTATCAGATAAGTTCTTACATAAATTATGTTTTCTTTCATGTAAGTGGCAAGAGTCCATGAGCTAGTGACGTATGGGATATAATACCCAAGATGTGGAAATCCACGAGTCACTAGAGAGGGAGGGATAAAATAACAGCTAAATACGCTGAGAAATTAAATCCAAAAAAATAATTAAGTTTTCTTTAAAAAAATAAAATCAAAGGCACTAGAATCAAACTAAGACAACTGCCTGAAGAACCTTCCTACCAAAGGCTGCTTCCGAAGAAGCAAACACATAAAAATGGTAATATTTAGTAAAAGTATGCAAAGAAGACCAAGTTGCTGCTTTGCAAATTTGATCAACTGAAGCTTCATTCTTGAAAGCCCCGCCTCCAATTAAGCTTTTTGAATCAAACGTTTCAAACAAGATGCCAGAAAAATAGCAGAGGCTTTCTGACCTTTCCTCGAACCAGAAAAAATAACAAATAGACTAGAAGTCTTTCTGAAAGCTTTAGTAGCCTCAACATAATATTTCAAAGCTCTTACAACATCCAAAGAATGCAAAGATCTTTCAAGAGTATTCTTAGGATTAGGACACAAGAAAGGAACAACAATTTCCCTATTGATGTTGTTAGAATTCACAACCTTTAGGCAAAAATTAAAATGAAGATAGCAAAACAGCTTTATCTTGATGGAAAATCAGATAAGGAGACCCACAAGAGAGAGCAGACAATTCAGAAACTCTTCTAGCAGAAGAGATGGCCAAAATAAATAACACTTTCCAAGAAAGTAATTTAATATCTAGAGAATGCATAGGCTCAAAAGGAGGGGCCTGCAAAATCTTCAATACCAAATACCTGAACAAAACAGTGAATATCAGGAAGTTTAGCAATGTTTCTATGAAATAAGACAGAAAGATCAGAAATTTGTCCTCGGGTTACAGACATCCGACTTAAGTACAACTCGTACTTACATACAGAGAAAATAGAGCTTTATCGACAATCCTCCTTTCCAGGATAAACCAAAATACTCAAAATCCAATTGTCACAAGGACAGAAAGTGATGTGAAATTTTCTGAACAGGGGCACAGATATCAAAACAAACTTTATCCTATGCTTTCCAAAACTAAAAAAAATGTTTGGCTAGAGTTTCACCTAAAAAAAGTGCCTGTTCCAACTTACATACAAATTCAACTTAAGAACAAACCTAAAGTCCCTATCTTGTACGTAACCCGGGGGCTGCCTGTATTGCAGACAAACCCTTATCCAAATCATCCTGAAGAAACTGTAAAATCCTAAGAATTCTGAAAGAATGTCAAGAATAATTATGAGTGGAACACCATGAAATATAGGTTTTCCAAACGCGATGATAAATTTTCCTTGAAACAGACTTACGAGCCTGTATCATAGTGTTAATTACTGAGTCAGAGAAACGTCTATGACTAAGCACTATGCGTTCAATTTCCATGCCTTCAAATGTAGAGATTTGAGATCCTGATGGAAAAACGGCCCCTGAGACAAAAGGTCTGGCCTTAAAGGAAGTGGCAAAGGCTGGCAACTGGACATCTGGACAAGACCCGCATACCAAAACCTGAGATGCCAAGCTGGTGCTATCAGGTTGAATAACGTGCCTGATACTATGCACTTGATACAGAACACTAAGCAAATTCTCTATTTTATTAAAACTTTAGAATATATAGCACACTAACCCTCTAATCTTTTAGTCCATTTTATTGTAACATGTTAAATCAACAGCTATCGTTTACTAGCACTAAGATTGTTTTTCACTAATCCTTTCACCGTTGTATGCACATTTTTTCTTACATTGCATAATCTATGTCTTGATTTGGTCTATCAATGTGCTAGGTCAGAATCTGTTAGATTTGTTATTTATTTCACATCAAGATTCTGCAACTACGGCGAGGGTGTGGGGAGGTGGGCTCTCTCCTTCATATTTGGTGGAGCTGCCCCCGCTTGACGAGTTACTGGACGGCGGTGTTCCAGGCCATGTCGGAGGTATTAGGCGCAACAGTTCCGTTTGTGCCTGAGACACTATTATTCTGTTCCATGCCCCAACTTATAGCAAGGGGCAAGTAAGCACTGTTTCTGCTGATGCTGACCGCGGCCAAAAAGATAATTCCAAAATACTGGAAAACACAAACGACCCCCTCCGAACAAGAATGGCGAAATCAGGTGGAAGACCTGTTACTGCTCGAGAGATACCACTACCTGAAAATTCACAAGCTAGACCTTCATGAACTTTTAATAGCATACTGGAAAAAAACCATATAGTGCCGTTAACCACCCATCTGAGGGATAGAGTTTTCCCTCTGAGAGTAAGCCCTGCTTCATGGTACCAGCCTACTCCCCTTCCCCCCCCTTTTTTTTTTTTTTTTTCCTCTTCTTCCCCTTCTTCTTTCTCTTCTTTCCACTTTTTCACTTTTCTTCGCCAGAATCTTCTGGCCAGCACACTTATCTGCATATATAATGTATCATACTTGTTTTGAAAAAAATAAAGGAAAATTAGGTTCTACCTCTAAGCAAGGGCCCGATAAGGGACCACTCATTTACCTTTAACCTCCTAAGTGACATGTGACTATAAAGGGCCGAAGATTAGCTCTCATTATTGTATAGTCGGCCTTGTTTTATAACATCTTTATTCTATGTACCCATCACTGTCGATGGATCTTATGTATCATTGTTGTGTATTGATGTTTCTTCCATTTTCTATGTATTGTTTGGTGAACCTTAATAAAAATTATATTAAAAAAAAAAAAGATTCTGCAACTAATTTACTGCCAATACTGTCTTCTTGACAATCTACTGTATCGTTTTGTAATTATGACCATACGGGTAGGACATGAAGCTCAACCGGTGCTACCAACAGTTTTGAGTGATGGAAACATTTATGCAACAATTTTGTTACCACATATTATTTCATGTATTCATTCATTTGTAAATATACACCCGAGCCAGATTAACAATAGGACGTTGGAGATCCTGTTCTGATTCGTTGTCGGATGGTGACGCATTGGAAGAGGGCGTTTCCAAAATACGCCATAAATAGCGGAACACCCCGGCAGCGCGTTCACCCCTTTGATAAAGCCGCAAGGTGAAACATGTTAGGGACGTTAGGGTCTTGGTGAGGAGTCCTAGGAGCTCCTGTGTTTTTAGTTTGCCTTAGGCACTCTGGCTATTATCCAGTAATATTACAATTAGGCACTCTGGCTATTATCCAGTAATATTATAATTAGGCACTATACCAAAGCATTTGATTGTTACTTCCATCTATTTTATTGGCACTACGATTCATGAGAGTATTCGCTGAACCACTGATAAACTATTGTCATTGCTGTTACAGACAGCTATTGCTATAAGCACTTGCCGCACTTGTTGGTACATTGTCACACTGGTAATTCTAATAGAGCTAAATAACTTGACAGTTAGAACGAGGTACACTACGCTGTAATTAACGTTTTAGGAATGATGCTTAAATGTTTTGTGGATTAATTACACCTTAGCTTACAACGTCCATTTGCAAGCCCCACACTCCAGGTTGACTTGCCATTACTGTGACCATTACATAAAACATAGTTTGTTACTCACAGACTTTTGCGGAACCTATGTACAGTCATACAAGCCGATACACTTATTGTAATTACCCTTTTTGTAGATCAAATCAGCATACAATATTTTTTCACTCCACAGTTTCATTTTAACCTAGTGGCTGTTGAGTCAATACCTACAGTGCTTATATACTGCAGCATTTGATCGCTAACCTCATTCATATGATGATGTCAAAGTGCTCACATTAGTATATATATATTCATTTATGTGGAAATTGTCAGTCACTATTATACTAAGATATTGAACCTATGGGTACATTGCTTATACTTAACGGGTAATCAGACCTGAATTCATAGAATTTGTGTGTGAGTAACAGTTCCAGCAAGTTGTAATTTCTGTCTCAGATGAACCCTTTTAGGTTACATTACATTATAGTATATAACGCTCTTTTGTAATTAAGTTCCCTATACTGGTATTAGTGTTTCATATAGAACTTAACTAACAGTAGATTATAGTGTAACAGGTATACAGACAAACTTCTTTTGTAGCACAGCTTCACTAGAACTATTGGTAAGCGATACTCCCATAGTGCTAATCTTACTATACGCAGTGAGTTACATTGCCTATTATGCCTGATACATTTACTATCCCAGAAGCCAAAGTGTGATTTTAATTCACTTTTCTATTTTAATTGTGTGCGTTTTTTAAATGATTAAAAGTTACGTTCTACATTAATTTAGAAATCCCCTTCCAACTCCAAGTGCTATCGCTTCTTCCCATTTTGGGTGCATGTATGCAAATTGTTTGCAGTTGTTCTAACCAGTTTTTGAATGAGTTTATCTCATTTAACCCTGCGAGTGTTTTTATTGTAGTCTTTTTAAAGAGTAGGTCTCTCTACCTCTCTTTATTTTTGTTTCTAAGTTAAACAAAATACAGAGCACCTATTTCCTCATTGCTGATTATTTCGTATTAACTATACAATAATGAAGTATTAAAAGGGTTATTTATTAAATACAAGTAGTGCCATTAGCCCTCATATTCTACACCCATCAGCAGAGGTAATGGTACAAGAGTATATAGCAGACAGCTAAACCAGTACTGAAACATATCAGCAGAGGTAATGATACAAGAGTATATAGCAGACAGCTAAACCAGTACTGAAACATATCAGCAGAGGTATTGGTACAGGAGTATATAGCAGACAGCTAAACCAGTACTGAAACATATCAGCAGGGGTAATGGTACAAGAGTATATAGCAGACAGCTAAACCAGTACTGAAACATATCAGCAGAGGTAATGGTACAAGAGAATATAGCAGACAGCTAAACCAGTACTGAAACGTATCAGCAGAGGTAATGGTACAAGAGTATATAGCAGACAGCTAAACCAGTACTGAAACATATCAGCAGAGGTAATGGTACAAGAGTATATAGCAGACAGCTAAACCAGTACTGAAACATAACAGCAGAGGTAATGGTGCAAGAGTATATAGCAGACAGCTAAACCAGTACTGAAACATATCAGCAGAGGTAATGGTACAAGAGTATATAGCAGACAGCTAAACCAGTACTGAAACATATCAGCAGAGGTAATGGTACAAGAGTATATAGCAGACAGCTAAACCAGTACTGAAACATATCAGCAGAGGTAATGGTACAAGAATATATAGCAGACAGCTAAACCAGTACTGAAACATAACAGCAGAGGTAATGGTGCAAGAGTATATAGCAGACAGCTAAACCAGTACTGAAACATATCAGCAGAGGTAATGGTACAAGAGTATATAGCAGACAGCTAAACCAGTACTGAAACATATCAGCAGAGGTAATGGTACAAGAGTATATAGCAGACAGCTAAACCAGTACTGAAACATATCAGCAGAGGTAATGGTACAAGAGTATATAGCAGACAGCTAAACCAGTACTGAAACGTATCAGCAGAGGTAATGGTACAGGAGTATATAGCAGACAGCTAAACCAGTACTGAAACATAACAGCAGAGGTAATGGTGCAAGAGTATATAGCAGACAGCTAAACCAGTACTGAAACATATCAGCAGAGGTAATGGTACAAGAGTATATAGCAGACAGCTAAACCAGTACTGAAACATATCAGCAGAGGTAATGGTACAAGAGTATATAGCAGACAGCTAAACCAGTACTGAAATGTATCAACAGAGGTAATGGTACAAGAGTATATAGCAGACAGCTAAACCAGTACTGAAACGTATCAGCAGAGGTAATGGTACAAGAGTATATAGCAGACAGCTAGACCAGTACTGAAACGTATCAGCAGAGGTAATGGTACAAGAGTATATAGCAGACAGCTAAACCATTACTGAAACATATCAGCAGAGGTAATGGTACAAGAGTATATAGCAGACAGCTAAACCAGTACTGAAACATATCAGCAGAGGTAATGGTACAAGAGTATATAGCAGACAGCTAAACCAGTACTGAAACATATCAGCAGAGGTAATGGTACAAGAGTATATAGCAGACAGCTAAATCAGTACTGAAACATATCAGCAGAGGTAATGGTACAAGAGTATATAGCAGACAGCTAAACCAGTACTGAAACATATCAGCAGAGGTAATGGTACAAGAGTATATAGCAGAAAGCTAAACCAGTACTGAAACATATCAGCAGAGGTAATGGTACAGGAGTATATAGCAGACAGCTAAACCAGTACTGAAACGTATCAGCAGAGGTAATGGTACAAGAGTATATAGCAGACAGGTAAACCAGTACTGAAACATATCAGCAGAGGTAATGGTACAGGAGTATATAGCAGACAGCTAAACCAGTACTGAAACGTATCAGCAGAGGTAATGGTACAAGAGTATATAGCAGACAGAGGTAATGGTACAAGAGTATATAGCAGACAGCTAAACCAGTACTGAAACATATCAGCAGAGGTAATGGTACAAGAGTATATAGCAGACAGCTAGACCAGTACTGAAACATATCAGCAGAGGTAATGGTACAGGAGTATATAGCAGACAGCTAAACCAGTATTGAAACATATCAGCAGGGGTAATGGTACAAGAGTATATAGCAGACAGCTAAACCAGTACTGAAACATATCAGCAGAGGTAATGGTACAAGAGTATATAGCAGACAGCTAAATCAGTACTGAAACATATCAGCAGAGGTAATGGTACAAGAGTATATAGCAGACAGCTAAACCAGTACTGAAACATATCAGCAGAGGTAATGGTACAAGAGTATATAGCAGACAGCTAAACCAGTACTGAAACATATCAGCAGAGGTAATGGTACAAAAGTATATAGCAGACAACTAAACCAGTACTGAAACATATCAGCAGAGGTAATGGTACAAGAGTATATAGCAGACAGCTAAACCAGTACTGAAACGTATCAGCAGATGTAATGGTACAAGAGTATATAGCAGACAGCTAAACCAAAACTGAAACATATCAGCAGAGGTAATGGTAGAGGAGTATATAGCAGACAGCTAAACCAGTACTGAAACATATCAGCAGAGGTAATGGTACAAGAGTATATAGCAGACAACTAAACCAGTACTGAAACATATCAGCAGAGGTAATGGTACAAGAGTATATAGCAGACAGCTAAACCAGTACTGAAACATATCAGCAGAGGTAATGGTACAAGAGTATATAGCAGACAGCTAAACCAGTACTGAAACATATCAGCAGAGGTAATGGTACAAAAGTATATAGCAGACAGCTAAACCAGTACTGAAACATATCAGCAGAGGTAATGGTACAAGAGTAAAAAGCAGACAGCTAAACCAGTACTGAAACGTATCAGCAGAGGTAATGGTATAGGAGTATATAGCAGAAAGCTAAATCAGTAATGAAACATATCAGCAGAGGTAATGGTACAAGAGTATATAGCAGACAGCTAAACCAGTACTGAAACATATCAGCAGAGGTAATGGTACAAGAGTATATAGCAGACAGCTAAACCAGTACTGAAACATATCAGCAGAGGTAATGGTACAAAAGTATATAGCAGACAGCTAAACCAGTACTGAAACATATCAGCAGAGGTAATGGTACAAGAGTAAAAAGCAGACAGCTAAACCAGTACTGAAACGTATCAGCAGAGGTAATGGTATAGGAGTATATAGCAGAAAGCTAAATCAGTAATGAAACATATCAGCAGAGGTAATGGTACAAGAGTATATAGCAGACAGCTAAACCAGTACTGAAACATATCAGCAGAGGTAATGGTACAATAGTATATAGCAGACAGCTAAACCAGTACTGAAACATATCAGCAGATGTAATGGTACAAGAGTATATAGCAGACAGCTAAACCAGTACTGAAACGTATCAGCAGAGGTAATGGTAGAGGAGTATATAGCAGACAGCTAAACCAGTACTGAAACGTATCAGCAGAGGTAATGGTACAGGAGTATATAGCAGACAGCTAAACCAGTACTGAAACATATCAGCAGAGGTAATGGTACAAGAGTATATAGCAGACAGCTAAACCAGTACTGAAACATATCAGCAGAGGTAATGGTACAGGAGTATATAGCAGACAGCTAAACCAGTACTGAAACATATCAGCAGAGGTAATGGTACAGGAGTATATAGCAGACAGCTAAACCAGTACTGAAACGTATCAGCAGAGGTAATGGTACAAGAGTATATAGCAGACAGCTAAACCAGTACTGAAACATATCAGCAGAGGTAATGGTACAAGAGTATATAGCAGACAGCTAAACCAGTACTGAAACATATCAGCAGAGGTAATGGTACAGGAGTATATAGCAGACAGCTAAACCAGTATTGAAACATATCAGCAGGGGTAATGGTACAAGAGTATATAGCAGACAGCTAAACCAGTACTGAGACATATCAGCAGAGGTAATGGTACAAGAGTATATAGCAGACAGCTAAACCAGTACTGAAACGTATCAGCAGAGGTAATGGTACAGGAGTATATAGCAGACAGCTAAACCAGTACTGAAACATATCAGCAGAGGTAATGGTAGAGGAGTATATAGCAGACAGCTAAACCAGTACTGAAACATATCAGCAGAGGTAATGGTACAAAAGTATATAGCAGACAGCTAAACCAGTACTGAAACATATCAGCAGAGGTAATGGTACAAGAGTATATAGCAGACAGCTAAACCAGTACTGAAACATATCAGCAGAGGTAATGGTAGAGGAGTATATAGCAGACAGCTAAACCAGTACTGAAACATATCAGCAGGGGTAATGGTACAAGAGTATATAGCAGACAGCTAAACCAATACTGAAACGTATCAGCAGATGTAATGGTACAAGAGTATATAGCAGACAGCTAAACCAGTACTGAAACATATCAGCAGAGGTAATGGTACAAGAGTATATAGCAGACAGCTAAACCAGTACTGAAACGTATCAGCAGAGGTAATGGTACAAGAGTATATAGCAGACAGCTAAACCAGTACTGAAACATATCAGCAGAGGTAATGGTACAAAAGTATATAGCAGACAGCTAAACCAGTACTGAAACATATCAGCAGAGGTAATGGTACAAAAGTATATAGCAGACAGCTAAACCAGTACTGAAACGTATCAGCAGAGATAATGGTACAGGAGTACATAGCAGACAGCTAAACCAGTACTGAAACATATCAGCAGAGGTAATGGTACAAGACTATATAGCAGACAGCTAAACCAGTACTGAAACATATCAGCAGAGGTAATGGTACAAGAGTATATAGCAGACAGCTAAACCAGTACTGAAACGTATCAGCAGAGGTAATGGTATAGGAGTATATAGCAGACAGCTAAACCAGTACTGAAACATATCAGCAGAGGTAATGGTACAAGAGTATATAGCAGACAGCTAAACCAGTACTGAAACATATCAGCAGAGGTAATGGTACAAGAGTATATAGCAGACAGCTAAACCAGTACTGAAACATATCAGCAGAGGTAATGGTACAAGAATATATAGCAGACAGCTAAACCAGTACTGAAACGTATCAGCAGAGGTAATGGTACAATAGTATATAGCAGACAGCTAAACCAGTACTGAAACGTATCAGCAGAGGTAATGGTACAAGAGTATATAGCAGACAGCTAAACCAGTACTGAAACATATCAGCAGAGGTAATGGTACAATAGTATATAGCAGACAGCTAAACCAGTACTGAAACATATCAGCAGAGGAAATGGTAGAGGAGTATATAGCAGACAGCTAAACCAGTACTGAAACGTATCAGCAGAGGTAATGGTACAGGAGTATATAGCAGACAGCTAAACCAGTACTGAAACATATCAGCAGGGGTATTGGTACAAGAGTATATAGCAGACAGCTAAGCCATACTGAAACATATCAGCAGAGGTAATGGTACAAGAGTATATAGCAGACAGCTAAACCAGTACTGAAACGTATCAGCAGAGGTAATGGTACAAGAGTATATAGCAGACAGCTAAACCAGTACTGAAACGTATCAGCAGAGGTAATGGTACAGGAGTATATAGCAGACAGCTAAACCAGTACTGAAACATATCAGCAGGGGTAATGGTACAAGAGTATATAGCAGACAGCTAAACCAGTACTGAAACATATCAGCAGAGGTAATGGTACAAGAGTATATAGCAGACAGCTAAAACAGTACTGAAACATATCAGCAGAGGTAATGGTATAGGAGTATATAGCAGACAGCTAAACCAGTACTGAAAAAACATATCAGCAGAGGTAATGGTACAAGAGTATAAAGCAGACAGCTAAACCAGTACTGAAACATATCAGCAGAGGTAATGGTACAGGAGTAAATAGCAGACAGCTAAACCAGTACTGAAACATATCAGCAGGGGTAATGGTACAAGAGTATATAGCAGACAGCTAAACCAGTACTGAAACATATCAGCAGAGGTAATGGTACAAGAGTATATAGCAGACAGCTAAACCAGTACTGAAACATATTAGCAGAGGTAATGGTACAGGAGTAAATAGCAGACAGCTAAACCAGTACTGAAACATATCAGTAGAGGTAATGGTATAGGAGTATATAGCAGACAGCTAAACCAGTACTGAAACATATCAACAGAGGTAATGGTACAAGAGTATATAGCAGACAGCTAAACCAGTACTGAAACGTATCAGCAGAGGTAATGGTACAGGAGTATATAGCAGATAGCTAAACCAGTACTGAAAAATATCAGCAGAGGTAATGATACAAGAGTATATAGCAGACAGCTAAACCAGTACTGAAACGTATCAGCAGAGGTAATGGTACAAGAGTATATAGCAGACAGCTAAACCAGTACTGAAACTTATCAGCAGAGGTAATGGTACAAGAGTATATAGCAGACAGCTAAACCAGTACTGAAACATATCAGCAGAGGTAATAGTACAAGAGTATATAGCAGACAGCTAAACTAGTACTGAAACGTATCAGCAGAGGTAATGGTACAGGAGTATATAGCAGACAGCTAAACCAGTACTGAAACATATCAGCAGAGGTAATGGTATAGGAGTATATAGCAGACAGCTAAACCAGTACTGAAACGTATCAGCAGAGGTAATGGTACAAGAGTATATAGCAGACAGCTAAACCAGTACTGAAACGTATCAGCAGAGGTAATGGTACAAGAGTATATAGCAGACAGCTAAA
Organism: Bombina bombina; assembly: GCF_027579735.1. NCBI lineage: Eukaryota > Metazoa > Chordata > Amphibia > Anura > Bombinatoridae > Bombina > Bombina bombina. Next base: position 8,004,287 of record NC_069504.1, on the reverse strand, counting down.
CCAGTACTGAAACATATCAGCAGAGGTAATGGTACAAGAATATATAGCAGACAGCTAAACCAGTACTGAAACATATCAGCAGAGGTAATGGTAGAGGAGTATATAGCAGACAGCTAAACCAGTACTGAAACATATCAGCAGAGGTAATGGTAGAGGAGTATATAGCAAACAGCTAAACCAGTACTGAACCATATCAGCAGAGGTAATGGTAGGGGAGTATAATGTTTATCTATAAAGGGAGGTAGCAGATGAATTCCTGCAACCGATTTACAGAGAGCCTTAGAATAGATTTCCCATATGTGAAAACATGGTATCATCAGGCAATACTCCCTTCACATCCCTCTGACAAACACTGCACCCTTTCCACCCACAAGCCCAAATGAAGTGATCCAACCTAAAAGCCACAAAAACCGCACTATCAAATCAAGAAAATCTCTTTGTGTGATCCCTATTAGAAGACACGCTGTCTCCAAAGTACAGAGCAAAAACTCTGAATCCCAAGACTGTCCAATCAGAGCAATCCTATGCAATGCCAGATCAATAAAGAACAAAACAGCTATTATTTCCGACCTTATTGAAACATGCAAATTAGCATGCATAACAGAATCATGGTCAGATGAAAATGCAGGGCCTATTCTAGAGGCAGCTATTCCAGAAAATTACACAGTGTTCCACCGCCCGAGACAAGATCGCAAGGGAGGCAGAGTTATGATCTGTGCAAAAACATAATTTATGTAAGAACTTACCTGATAAATTCATTTCTTTCATATTAGCAAGAGTCCATGAGCTAGTGACGTATGGGATATACATTCCTACCAGGAGGGGCAAAGTTTCCCAAACCTCAAAATGCCTATAAATACACCCCTCACCACACCCACAAATCAGTTTAACGAATAGCCAGAAAGTGGGGTGATAAGAAAAAAGTGTGAAAGCATAAAAAATAAGGAATTGGAATAATTGTGCTTTATACAAAAAAATCATAACCACCACAAAAAAAGGGTGGGCCTCATGGACTCTTGCTAATATGAAAGAAATGAATTTATCAGGTAAGTTCTTACATAAATTATGTTTTCTTTCATGTAATTAGCAAGAGTCCATGAGCTAGTGATGTATGGGATAATAAATACCCAAGATGTGGAACTTCCACGCAAGAGTCACTAGAGAGGGAGGGATAAAATAAAGACAGCCAATTCCGCTGAAAAAATAATCCACAACCCAAAATAAAGTTTTAATCTTATAATGAAAAAAACTGAAATTATAAGCAGAAGAATCAAACTGAAACCGCTGCCTGAAGTACTTTTCTACCAAAAACTGCTTCAGAAGAAGAAAACACATCAAAATGGTAGAATTTAGTAAAAGTATGCAAAGAAGACCAAGTGGCTGCTTTGCAAATCTGATCAACCGAAGTTTCATTCCTAAACGCCCAGGAAGTAGAAACTGACCTAGTAGAATGAGCTGTAATCCTTTGAGGCGGAGTTTTACCCGACTCGACATAAGCATGATGAATTAAAGATTTTAACCAAGATGCCAAAGAAATGGCAGAGGCCTTCTGACCTTTCCTGGAACAGGAAAAGATAACAAATAGACTAGAAGTCTTTCGGAAACCTTTAGTAGCTTCAACATAATATTTCAAAGCTCTAACTACATCCAAAGAATGCAACGATCTTTCCTTAGAATTCTTAGGATTAGGACATAATGAAGGAACCACAATTTCTCTACTAATGTTGTTAGAGTTCACAACCTTAGGTAAAAATTTAAATGAAGTTCGCAACACCGCCTTATCCTGATGAAAAATCAGAAAAGGAGATTCACAAGAAAGAGCAGATAACTCTAAAACTCTTCTAGCAGAAGAGATTGCCAAAAGGAACAGGACTTTCCAAGAAAGTAATTTAATATCCAGAGAATGCATAGGTTCAAACGGAGGAGCTTGTAAAGCCCCCAGAACCAAATTCAAACTCCAAGGAGGAGAGATTGACTTAATGACAGGTTTGATACGAACCAAAGCCTGAACAAAACAATGAATATCAGGAAGATTAGCAATCTTTCTGTGAAACAACACAGAAAGAGCAGAAATTTGTCCTTTCAAAGAACTTGCAGACAAACCTTTATCCAGACCATCCTGAAGAAATTGTAAAATTCTAGGAATTCTAAAAGAATGCCAGGAAAAATGATGAGAAGAGCACCAAGAGATGTAAGTCTTCCAGACTCGATAATATATCTTCCTAGATACAGTTTTACGAGCCTGTAACATAGTATTAATTACGGAGTCAGAGAAACCTCTATGACTGAGAATCAAGCATTCAATCTCCATACCTTCAAATTTAAGGATTTGAGATCCTGATGGAAAAAAGGACCTTGCGATAGAAGGTCTGGTCTTAACGGAAGAGTCCATGGTTGACAAGTAGCCATCTGAACAAGATCCGCATACCAAAACCTGTGAGGCCATGCTGGAGCCACCAGCAGAACAAACGAACGCTCCTTTAGAATCTTGGAAATCACTCTTGGAAGAAGAACTAGAGGCGGAAAGATATAGGCAGGATGATACTTCCAAGGAAGAGACAATGCATCCACAGCTTCCGCCTGAGGATCCCTGGATCTGGACAGATACCTGGGAAGCTTCTTGTTTAGATGAGAAGCCATCTATTTCTGGAAGTCCCCAGAATTGAACAATCTGAAGAAATACTTATGGGTGAAGAGACCATTCGCCCGGATGTAATGTTTGGCGACTGAGATAATCCGCTTCCCAATTGTCTATACCTGGGATGTGAACCGCAGAAATTAGACAGGAGCTGGATTCCGCCCATACAAGTATTCGAGATACTTCTTTCATAGCCAGAGGACTGTGAGTCCCTCCTTGATGATTGACATATGCCACGGTTGTGACATTGTCCGTCTGAAAGCAAATGAACGACTCTCTCTTTAGAAGAGGCCACGACTGAAGAGCTCTGAAAATCGCACGGAGTTCCAAAATGTTGATTGGTAATCTCGTCTCCTGAGATTCCCAAAGCCCCTGTGCTGTCAGAGACCCCCATACAGCTCCCCAACCTGTCAGACTTGCATCTGTTGAGATCACAGTCCAGGTTGGAGGAAAAAAAGAAGCCCCCTGAATTAAACGATGGTGGTCTGTCCACCACGTCAGAGAGTGTCGTACATTCGGTTTTAAAGATATTGATTGTGATATCTTTGTATAATCCCTGCACCACTGGTTCAGCATACAGAGCTGAAGAGGTCCCATGTGAAAACGAGCAAAGGGGATCGCGTCCGATGCAGCAGTCATAAGACCTAGAATTTCCATGCATAAGGCTACCGAAGGGAATGATTGAGACTGAAGGTTTCGACAAGCTGAAACCAATTTCAGACGTCTCTTGTCCGTTAACGACAGAGTCATGGACACTGAATCTATCTGGAAACCTAAAAAGGTTACCCTCGTCTGAGGAATCAACGAACTCTTTGGTAAATTGATCCTCCAACCATGTTCTTGAAGAAACGATACAAGTCGAATCGTATGAGATTCTGCTAAATGTGAAGACTGAGCAAGTACCAAGATATCGTCCAAATAAGGAAATACCACAATACCCTGTTCTCTGATTACAGATAGTAGGGCACCGAGAACCTTTGAAAATCCTTGGAGCTGTTGCTAGGCCAAACGGCAGAGCCACAAACTGGTAATGCTTGTCTAGAAAAGAGAATCTCAGAAACTGAAAGTGATCTGGATGAATCGGAATATGCAGATATGCATCCTGTAAATCTATTATGGACATATAATGCCCTTGCTGAACAAAAGGCAGAATAGTCCTTATAGTTACCATTTTGAATGTTGGTATTCTTACATAACGATTCAATATCTTTAAATCCAGTACAGGTCTGAAGGAATTCTCCTTCTTTGGCACAATGAATAGATTTGAGTAGAACCCCAGACCTTGTTCCAGAACTGGAACCGGCACAATTACTCCAGCCAACTCTAGATCTGAAACACATTTCAGAAACGCTTGAGCCTTCACTGGATTTATTGGAATGCGAGAAAGAAAAAATCTTCTTGCAGGAGGCCTTATCTTGAAACCTATTCTGTACCCTTGAGAAACAATGTTCTCAATCCAAAGACTGTGAATCGAATTGATCCAAATTTCTTTGAAAAATCGTAATCTGCCCCCTACCAGCTGCGCTGGAAAGAGGGCCGCACCTTCATGTGGACTTGGGAGCTGACTTTGGCTTTCTAAAAGGCTTGGATTTATTCCAGACTGGAGATGGTTTCCAAACTGATACCGTTCCTGTTGGGGAAGGATCAGGCTTTTGTTCCTTATTGTGACGAAAGGAACGAAAACGATTAGCAGCCCTATATTTACCTTTGGATTTTTTATCCTGTGGTAAAAAAAGTTCCTTTCCCCCCAGTAACAGTTGAAATAATAGAATCCAACTGTGAACCAAACAATGTATTACCTTGGAAAGAAAGGGAAAGCAAAGTTGACTTAGAAGACATATCAGCATTCCAAGTTTTAAGCCATAAAGCTCTTCTAGCTAAAATAGCTAAAGACATATACCTGACATCAACCCTAATGATGTCAAAGATGGCATCACAAATAAAGTTATTAGCATGTTGAAGAAGATTAACAATGCTATGAGTATTATGGTCTGTCACTTGTTGTGCTAAAGCCTCCAACCAGAAAGTTGAAGCTGCAGCAACATCCGCCAAAGATATAGCAGGCCTAAGAAGATTACCTGAACATAAATAAGCTTTTCTTAGAAAGGATTCAATTTTCCTATCTAAAGGATCCTTAAAGGAAGTACTATCTGCCGTAGGAATAGTAGTACGTTTAGCAAGAGTAGAGATAGCCCCATCAACCTTAGGGATTTGGTCCCAAAACTCTAATCTGTCAGATGGCACAGGATACAATTTCTTAAACCTTTTAGAAGGAGTAAATGAATTACCCAGATTATTCCATTCCCTGGAAATTACTTCAGAAATAGCATCAGGGACGGGAAAAACCTCCGGAATAACTACAGGAGGTTTAAAAACCGTATTTAAACGTTTAGATTTAGTATCAAGAGGACCAGAATCCTCTATTTCTAATGCAATTAAGACTTCTTTAAGTAAAGAACGAATAAATTCCATTTTAAATAAATATGAAGATTTATCAGTGTCAATCTCTGAAACAGAATCCTCTGAACCAGACAAATCATCATCAGAAACAGAATCAGAAAGATGTTGTTCATTTAAAAATTCATCTGGAAAATGAGAAGTTTTAAAAGACCTTTTACGTTTACTGGAAGGAGGAATAACAGACATAGCCTTCCTAATAGATTTAGAAACAAAATCTCTTATGTTAACAGGAACACCATGAGTATTAGATGTTGACTGAACAGCAACAGGTAATGGAACATTACTAAAGGAAATATTATCTGCATTAGCAAGTTTATCATGACATTCATCACAAACAACAGCCGGAGGGACAGTTACCACAAGTTTACAGCAAATACACTTAACTTTGGTAGATCCAGCATCAGGCAGCGATTTTCCAGAAGTAGCTTCTGATTCAGGGTCAATCTGAGACATCTTGCAATATGTAATAGAAAAAACAACATATAAAGCAAAATTTATCAAATTCCTTAAATGACAGTTTCAGGAATGGGAAAAAATGCCAATGAACAAGCTTCTAGCAACCAGAAGCAAATAAACAACTAGACTTAAATAATGTGGATACAATAATGACGCCCATATTTTTTAGCGCCAAAAAAAGACGCCCACATTATTTGGCGCCTAAATGACGCCACATCCGGTGACGCCGACATTTTTGGCGCGAAAAAACGTCAAAAACATGACGCAACTTCCGGCGACAAGTATGACGCCGGAAATGACAAGGAAAATTTTTGCGCCAAAAAAGTCTGCGCCAAGAATGACGCAATAAAATGAAGCATTTCAGCCCCCGCGAGCCTAACAGCCCACAGGGAAAAAAAGTCAATTTTTAAGGTAAGAAAAAATGTTTTAATTCATATGCATTATCCCAATAATGAAACTGACTGTCTGAAAAAAGGAATATTGAACATCCTGAATCAAGGCAAATAAATGTTTAAACACATATATTTAGAACTTTATATAAAAGTGCCCAAACATAGCTTAGAGTGTCACAAAAAATAAGGCTTACTTACCCCAGGACACTCATCTACATGTAGTAGAAAGCCAAACCAGTACTGAAACGAGAATCAGTAGAGGAAATGGTACATAAGAGTATATCGTCGATCTGAAAAGGGAGGTAAGAGATGAATCTCTACGACCGATAACAGAGAACCTATGAAATAGATCCCGTAGAAGGGACCATTGAATTCAAATAGGCAATACTCTCTTCACATCCCTCTGACATTCACTGCACACTGAGAGGAAAACCGGGCTCCAGCCTGCTGCGAAGCGCATATCAACGTAGAATCTAGCACAAACTTACTTCACCACCTCCATGGGAGGCAAAGTTTGTAAAACTGATTTGTGGGTGTGGTGAGGGGTGCATTTATAGGCATTTTGAGGTTTGGGAAACTTTGCCCCTCCTGGTAGGAATGTATATCCCATACGTCACTAGCTCATGGACTCTTGCTAATTACATGAAAGAAATCATCCTTAACCCTTTAAGGACACAGCTTTCAGTTTGCTCAATATTTTTATGACGGAAAAATTCCGTCATATGTCCTTAAGAGGTTAAATCCCAGACCAATATCAGTCCACAAAACCCAATCTTTTGAATGTGTAGCTGCCAGCCTCTCAATAGAGAGAGGATTCTGAATACTGCTAATATACAGACCCCCAGGAGATGGGAAGAGATTTCTTCAGGAACTCCCATACCTTTTGGCTGGATTAATCCTTGAACATCCCAGATGGCTTATTTTAGGAGACTTCAACACTTGGATCGACAACACCCTATCCCTGCTTGGGCAGGATCTCCTCAGCTTGATGAGTACACTCAGTTTGACACAAATTGTCACCACTCCCACCCACAGAAAAGGTCATACACTTGATCTAGTGTTTCAGTCTGGACTAGAAGTGTCACCAGTAACTGTAAACCCAATTACCTGGTCAGACCACCACTCCATTCACTTCTCCATTGTATCACAATCAACCAGACACCAGCCTCAGAACCTGGTCAAACACCGTTCATTAAAAGGGGCGACACCACTGGATGTAGCATCACATATGGATCTAAGTGAACTAATGGGCACCTGCAAAGACCCCAGCTCTTTAGTCTGACTCTACAACAAAACCATGAGAGACACCCTAGAAAGCATTGCACTATCTTGCATACGCACTGTCCAAACCCACAACAATGCACCGTGGTTTGATAGCTCCATCAGAGAAATTAAAAGAACAGGACGTAAGCTTGAGAGAAAGTGGCGCAGAACACATGATCCAGAGGATAAAGCCGCTCTTACCAAACATCTAAATAAATATCAATCCAAGATAACTCAGAAAAAATCTTCATTTTTATCACGCGAAATTGCACTCTCCCACAATAGACCCAGGCAACTGTTTCGCACAGTAGAAAGGCTCTGCAAACCAGCATGCATGCTTAGCCCTACCAACTTTTCTCAGGATAAATGTGAAGAATTTGCGAACTTCTTCAGAAACAAGATTTCCTCAATCCGAACCGTTATCACAGCAGGCCAAACAGTTACACACCAGAACCACTACAATGGAATGCCAGATTGCCCCAGTTTATGGGCCACTTTAACACATGTGGTTATGAAAGGAGTTAAAAACACCATACAAAAGTTGCACCCTACTACGTGTGACTTAGACCCTGTTCCAACTCAGCTCATATCTGGATGCATTGAAACACTCACCCCAGCCCTCACAAAAATAGTTCAGTGTTCACTAAAAACAGGAGACTTCCCAGATCCTCTAAAAGAAGCTGTGGTAAAACCACTCCTAAAGAAACCTTTATTAGACCCAGACTGTATGACTAATTACAGACTAGTATCCAACCTCCCATTTCTGGGGGAAGTAATTGAAAAAGTAGTGGCAACTCAACTGGAAGCCCATCTATCACGCCTAAACATCACTAGTCTGAGTGCTAAATGATCTCCTCATGGCAAGAGACATAGGTGATTACTCCATTCTAATCCTCCTGGATCTCTCAGCTGCATTTGACACCATTGACCATAGGATTCTAATAGAGCGCTTGCAGCACATCTGTGGTCTAGGAGGCACAGTCCTTAACTGGTTTAAATCTTTCCTCGCTGGTAGATCACAGAGAGTAATATCAGGATCAAGCTTATCCGCACCAACAGAACTGGCCTGCGGAGTTCCATAAGGATCTATCCTGTCTCCCATGCTATTCGCAATTTACTTACTACCACTGAGAGACATCATTAAAGGGACAGTAAACACCAGAATTTTTGTTGTTTAAAAAGGTAGATAATCCCTTTATTACCCATTCCCCAATTTTGCATAACCAACACAGTTATAATAATATACTTTTTACCTCTGTGATTACCTTGTATCATTGCCTTTGCAAACTGCCCCCTTATTTCAGTTCTTTTGACAGACTTGCATTTTTAGCCAATCAGTGTTTGCTCTTAGGAGCTTCACGTGCCAGAGCTCAATGTTATCTATATGAAACACATGAACTAACGCCCTCTAGTGGTGAAAAACTGTCAAAATGCTTTCAGATTAGAGGCAGTCTTCAAGGTCTAAGAAATTAGCACATGAACCTCCTAGATTTAGCTTTCAACTAAGAATACAAAGAGAACAAAGCAAAATTGGTAATAAAAGTAAATTGGAAAGTTGTTTAAAATTACATGCCCTATTTAAATCATGAAAGATTTTTTGTGACTTTACTGTCCCTTTAAACAACATGGCCTAAGGTATCATTGTTACGCTGATGACACACAACTCTACTTCTCCTTTGCTCCAGATACTACAGACCCAGCATGCCGCATAAACAGTTGCTTAACAGACCTCATAGAATGGATGAATGCTAGCTGTCTCAAAGTGAACCAAGACAAAACAGAGTTACTCTTGGTGAGGGGACCCCGGGCATCAAAAACCATAATTTATGTAAGAACTTACCTGATAAATTCATTTCTTTCATATTGGCAAGAGTCCATGAGCTAGTGACGTATGGGATATACAATCCTACCAGGAGGGGCAAAGTTTCCCAAACCTCAAAATGCCTATAAATACACCCCTCACCACACCCACAATTCAGTTTAACGAATAGCCAAGAAGTGGGGTGATAAAGAAAGAAGTAGAAAACATCAACAAAGGAAATTTGGAAATAATTGTGCTTTATACAAAAAATCATAACCACCATAAAAAGGGTGGGTCTCATGGACTCTTGCCAATATGAAAGAAATCAATTTATCAGGTAAGTTCTTACATAAATTATGTTTTCTTTCATGTAATTGGCAAGAGTCCATGAGCTAGTGACATATGGGATATCAATACCCAAGATGTGGAGTCTTCCACTCAAGAGTCACTAGAGAGGGAGGGAATAAAACAAAAAACAGCCATATTCCGCTGAGAAAATAATCCACAACCCAAAAATAAGTTATTTTCACTTTTGAAAGAAAAAAACTTAAATCAAAAAGCAGAAGAATCAAACTGAAACAGCTGCCTGAAGAACTTTTCTACCAAAAACCGAAGAAGCAAATACATCAAAATGGTAGAATTTAGTAAATGTATGCAAAGAGGACCAAGTGGCTGCTTTGCAAATCTGATCAACTGAAGCCTCATTCTTAAAAGCCCACGAAGTGGAGACTGATCTAGTAGAATGAGCTGTAATTCTCTGAGGCGGGGTTTGACCCGACTCCAAATAAGCTTGATGAATCAAAAGTTTCAACCAAGAAGCTAAGGAAATAGCAGAAGCTTTCTGACCTTTCCTAGGACCAGAAAATAAAACAAATAGACTAGAAGTCTTCCTGAAATTTTTAGTAGCTTCCACATAATATTTCAAATCTCTTACCACATCCAAAGAATGTAAGGATCTCTCCAAAGAATTCTTAGGATTAGGAAATAAAGAAGGGACAACAATTTCTCTACTAATGTTGTTAGAAATCACAACCTTAGGTAAAAATTGAAAAGAAGATCGCAAAACCGCCTTATCCTGATGAAAAATCAGAAAAGGAGACTCACAAGAAAGAGCAGATAAATCAGAAACTCTTCAAGCAGAAGAGATGACCAAAAGGAACAACACTTTCCAAGAAAGTAGTTTAATGTCCAAAGAATGCATAGGTTCAAATGGGGGAGCCTGTAAAGCCCTCAGAACCAAATTAAGACTCCAAGGAGGAGAAATTGACTTAATGACAGGCTTAATACGAACTAAAGCCTGTACAAAACAGTGTATATATCAGGAAGTATAGCAATTTTTCTGTGAAATAAAAAAGAAAGTAGTAAGAAGTGAATACAGCGCCAACAAGAGGCTAAGGGATAAATATACTCACATAGAGATATAAGAAGATTATTTAATGAACCATGTTAAAAAGCATCAGTAATAAAAGACTATATATAAAAAATGTAAAAAGCACATATAAATAAAATTACAAATACAGGAATATCTTACAGAAGCGGCTCAAAGGGCCAAAGCTGCTAATTACAATAAAAACAGAGGTAATAACAGGTGATCAGTGTGAGTGGTACACCAGAATAAGAGTGTATACTAATAAAACAGAATCAGCCTAAGTACAACTATAACAAGTGCATCAAGCAAACAACTAATAAACAATAGTACAAACAATAGTGTTCAAAAAAAGTGTTTCAAAAATAGTGTTCCAAAAAATAGAAAAATGCACTGCAGTGCAAAAAAAGGGGGGTAGCAAAATAATTGTATAGATACGATCAAATAGTGAGTGAGTGCAAATGGTATAAAAATGCTAGCTACTTAATCCAGTGAGGTTAAGATATAATTAAATAAAATACACAATATGCAATAACATAAAAAATAAAATACACAATATGCAATAACATAAAAAATAAAATGTAATCCAAAAAAGTGTTCAAAAAGTTGATCAACAAATGTTAGTGAAGAACAAAAATAAGTCAATCAAAAATAAAAAATGGAAAAAATGGGTGATGAAAAGCAAGGTGAAAGTGAGGAAATTGATTCCTTCCAATGTTAGTTACTTTAACAGATCCAAATTCCTGAGTGTGGTAGCTGAAATAGCTGATTGGATCCTAGCACCTGTCAGCTGCTCCTATGGTATCCTAAAAAGTGTCCCTGTAAAAAAAGGAATTCACAACATAGTGTATCCAATATGAGAATGAAGTAAAGATTAAAGTAATGCTTACCAATATGTCAACGCGTTTCTGCCCTCAAAAAAGGGCCTTTCTGAGAAAGGAGCAGCTGACAGGTGCTAGGATCCAATCAGCTATTTCAGCTACCACACTCAGGAATTTGGATCTGTTAAAGTAACTAACATTGGAAGGAATCAATTTCCTCACTTTCACCTTCCTTTTCATCACCCATTTTTTCCATTTTTTATTTTTGATTGACTTATTTTTGTTCTTCACTAACTTTTGTTGATCAACTTTTTGAACACTTTTTTGGATTACATTTTATTTTTTATGTTATTGCATATTGTGTATTTTATTTTTTATGTTATTGCATACTGTGTATTTTATTTAATTATATCTTAGCCTCACTGGATTAAGTAGCTAGTATTTTTATATCCATTTGCACTCACTCACTATTTGATCGTATCTATACAATTATTTTGCTACCCCCCTTTTTTTTTTTTGCACTGCAGTGCATTTTTCTATTTTTAAGAACACTATTTTTTAAACACTTTTTTTGAACACTATTGTTTGTACTATTGTTTATTAGTTTTTTGCTTGATGCACTTGTTATAGTTGTACTTAGGCTGATTCTGTTTTATTAGTATACACTCTTATTCTGGTGTACCACTCACACTGATCACCTGTTATTACCTCTGTTTTTATTGTAATTATCAGCTTTGGCCCTTTGAGCCGCTTCTGTAAGATATTCCTGTATTTGTAATTTATTTATATGTGCTTTTTACATTTTTTATATATAGTCTTTTATTACTGATGCTTTTTAACATGGTTCATTAAATAATCTTCTTTTATCTCTCTGTGAGTATATTTATCCCTTGGCCTCTTGTTGGCGCTGTATTCACTTCTTACTACTTGTGCATATTTTTTGGAGGTTGGTTAGGATCTCTGTTTGGATACAGCTTGGGGATTACCTTAGCGCTTGTACACTACCCCTTTTTCAAATAAAACAGAAAGAGCAGAGATTTGTCCTTTCAAGGAACTTGCAGACAAACCCTTATCCAAACCATCCTGAAGAAACTGCAAAATTCTAGGAATTCTAAAAGAATGCCAGGAGAAATTATGAGAAGAACACCATGAAATGTAAGTCTTCCAAACTCTATAATAAATCTTTCTAGAGACAGATTTACGAGCTTGTAACATAGTATTAATCACTGAATCAGAGAAACCCCTATGACTTAGAACTAAGCGTTCAATTTCCATACCTTCAAATTTAATGATTTGAGATCCTGATGGAAAAACGGACCTTGAGATAGTAGGTCCGGCCGTAACGGAAGTGGCCAAGGCGGGCAACTGGCCATCCGAACCAGATCCGCATACCAAAACCTGTGTGGCCATGCTGGAGCCACCAGCAACACAAAAGACTGTTCCATGATGATTTTGGAAATCACTCTTGGAAAGAGAACTAGAGGCGGGAAGATTTAAGCAGGTTGATAACACCAAGGAAGTGTCAGCGCATCCACTGCTTCCGCCTGAACATCCCTGGACCTGGACAGGTATCTGGGAAGTTTCTTGTTTAGATGAGAGGCCATGAAATCTATCTCTGGAAGCCCCCACATCTGAACAATCTGAGAAAACACATCTGGATGGAGAGACCACTCCCCTGGATGTAAAGTCTGGCGGCTGAGATAATCCGCCTCCCAATTGTCTACACCTGGGATATGCACCGCAGAGATTAGACAGGAGCTTGATTCCGCCCCAGCATGTATCCGAGATACTTCTTTCATAGCTTGGGGACTGTGAGTCCCACCCTGATGATTGACATAAGCCACAGTTGTGATATTGTCTGACTGAAAACAAATGAACGGTTCTCTCTTTAGTAGAGGCCAGAACTGAAGAGCCCTGAGAATTGCACGGAGTTCTAAAATATTTATTGGTAATCTCGCCTCTTGAGATTTCCAAACCCCTTGTGCTGTCAGAGACCCCCAAACAGCTCCCCAACCTGAAAGACTCGCATCTGTTGTGATCTGTTGGTGTACCACTCACACTGATCACCTGTTATTACCTCTGTTTTTATTGTAATTATCAGCTTTGGCCCTTTGAGCCGCTTCTGTAAGATATTCCTGTATTTGTAATTTATTTATATGTGCTTTTTACATTTTTTATATATAGTCTTTTATTACTGATGCTTTTTAACATGGTTCATTAAATAATCTTCTTTTATCTCTCTGTGAGTATATTTATCCCTTGGCCTCTTGTTGGCGCTGTATTCACTTCTTACTACTTGTGCATATTTTTTGGAGGTTGGTTAGGATCTCTGTTTGGATACAGCTTGGGGATTACCTTAGCGCTTGTACACTACCCCTTTTTCAAATAAAACAGAAAGAGCAGAGATTTGTCCTTTCAAGGAACTTGCAGACAAACCCTTATCCAAACCATCCTGAAGAAACTGCAAAATTCTAGGAATTCTAAAAGAATGCCAGGAGAAATTATGAGAAGAACACCATGAAATGTAAGTCTTCCAAACTCTATAATAAATCTTTCTAGAGACAGATTTACGAGCTTGTAACATAGTATTAATCACTGAATCAGAGAAACCCCTATGACTTAGAACTAAGCGTTCAATTTCCATACCTTCAAATTTAATGATTTGAGATCCTGATGGAAAAACGGACCTTGAGATAGTAGGTCCGGCCGTAACGGAAGTGGCCAAGGCGGGCAACTGGCCATCCGAACCAGATCCGCATACCAAAACCTGTGTGGCCATGCTGGAGCCACCAGCAACACAAAAGACTGTTCCATGATGATTTTGGAAATCACTCTTGGAAAGAGAACTAGAGGCGGGAAGATTTAAGCAGGTTGATAACACCAAGGAAGTGTCAGCGCATCCACTGCTTCCGCCTGAACATCCCTGGACCTGGACAGGTATCTGGGAAGTTTCTTGTTTAGATGAGAGGCCATGAAATCTATCTCTGGAAGCCCCCACATCTGAACAATCTGAGAAAACACATCTGGATGGAGAGACCACTCCCCTGGATGTAAAGTCTGGCGGCTGAGATAATCCGCCTCCCAATTGTCTACACCTGGGATATGCACCGCAGAGATTAGACAGGAGCTTGATTCCGCCCAAGCAAGTATCCGAGATACTTCTTTCATAGCTTGGGGACTGTGAGTCCCACCCTGATGATTGACATAAGCCACAGTTGTGATATTGTCTGACTGAAAACAAATGAACGGTTCTCTCTTTAGTAGAGGCCAGAACTGAAGAGCCCTGAGAATTGCACGGAGTTCTAAAATATTTATTGGTAATCTCGCCTCTTGAGATTTCCAAACCCCTTGTGCTGTCAGAGACCCCCAAACAGCTCCCCAACCTGAAAGACTCGCATCTGTTGTGATCACAGTCCAGGTTGGGCGAACAAAAGAAGCCCCTTGAACCAAACGATGGTGATCTATCCACCATGTCAGAGAGTGTTGTACATTGGGATTCAAGGATATTAATTGTGATATATTTGTATAATCCCTGCACCATTGATTCAGCATACAAAGCTGTAGAGGTCTCATGTGAAAACAAGCAAAGGGGATTGCGTCCGATGCTGCAGTTACGAGACCTAAAACTTCCCTGCACATAGCCACTGAAGGGAATGACTGAGACTGAAGGAGCCGACATGCTGCGACCAATCTTAAACGTCTCTTGTCTGTTAGAGACAGAGTCATGGACACTGAATCTATCTGGAAGCCTAAAAAGGTGACCCTTGTCTGAGGAATCAAGAAACTTTTTGGTAAATTGATCCTCCAACCATGTTTACGAAGAAACAACACTAGTTGATTCGTGTGAGATTCTGCAGTATGTAAAGACTGAGCTAGTACCAAGATATCGTCCAAATAAGGAAACACCGCAATACCCTGTTCTCTGATTACAGATAGTAGGGCACCCAGAACCTTTGAAAAGATTCTTGGAGCTGTTGCTAGGCCAAATGGAAGAGCAACAAATTGGTAATGCTTGTCTAGAAAAGAGAATCTCATAAACTGAAAGTGTTCTGGATGAATCGGAATATGAAGGTATGCATCCTGCAAGTCTATTGTGGACATATAATGTCCTTGCTGAACAAAAGGCAGAATAGTCCTTATAGTCACCATCTTGAAAGTTGGTACTCTTACATAACGATTCAAAATTTTCAGATCCAGAACTGGTCTGAACAAATTTTCATTCTTTGGTACAATGAATAGGTTTGAATAAAACCCCAAACCTTATTCCTGAGGAGGAACTGGCATGATTACCCCTGAGGACTCCAGGTCTGAAACACACTTCAGAAAAGCCTGAGCTTTTACTGGATTTACAGGAATGTGTGAGAGAAAAAATCTTCTCACAGGAGGTCTTACTTTGAATCCTATTCGATACCCTTGAGAGACAATGCTCTGAATCCAATGATTTTGGACAGATTTTATCCAAAAATCCTTGAAAAACCTTAATCTGCCCCCTACCAGCTGAGCTGGAATGAGGGCCGCACCTTCATGCGGACTTAGGGGAAGACTTTGGTTTCCTAAATGGCTTGGATTTATTCCAATTTGAGGAAGGCTTCCAACTGGAAGCAGATTCCTTGGGAGGAGGATTGAGTTTTTGTTCCTTATTCTGACGAAAGGAACGAAAACGGTTAGAAGCCTTAGATTTACCCTTAGGTTTTTTATCCTGAGGCAAAAAAACTCCTTTTCCTCCAGTGATAGTTGAAATAATAGAATCCAACTGAGAACCAAATAAATTATTACCTTGGAAAGAAAGAGATAGTAATCTAGAATTAGATGTCATATCAGCATTCCAAGATTTAAGCCACAAAGCTCTTCTAGCTAATACAGCTAAAGACATGGATCTAACATCAATTTTGATAATATCAAAAATGGCATCACAAATAAAATGATTAGCATGTCAGAATCCAATTCATGTTGCGCTAAATTTTCCAACCAGAAAGTTGATGCAGCCGCAACATCACCCAAAGAAATAGCAGGTCTGAGAAGATGACCCGAATATAAATAGGCCTTCCTTAGATAAGATTCAAGCTTCCTATCTAAAGGATCCTTAAAGGAAGTGCTATCTTCCATAGGAATAGTGGTACGTTTTGCAAAAGTAGAAATAGCCCCATCAACTTTGGGGATCTTTTCCCAAAACTCTATAGATTTTGCTGGTAAAGGATACAATCTCTTAAACCTTGAAGAAGGAATAAAGGAAGTACCTGGCTTATTCCATTCCCTAGAAATCATATCAGAAATAGCCTCAGGAATGGGAAAAACACCTGGAGAAACCACAGGAGGTTTAAAAACAGCATTTAAACGTTTATTAGACTGAACGTCAATAGGACTGGTTACCTCAATATCCAAAGTAATTAACACTTCTTTTAATAAAGAACGCATATACTCTATTTTAAATAAATAAGTAGATTTGTCATTGTCAATATCTGAGGAAGGATCTTCTGTTTCAGATAGATCCTCATCAGAAGAGGATGAATTATTATGTTGTTGGTCATTTGAAATTTCATCAGCTAAATGAGAAGTTTTAAAAGACCTTTTACGTTTATTAGAAGGTGGAAACGCAGACAAAGCCTTCATAATAGATTCAGAAACAAATTCTTTAAAATTTACAGGTATATCATGCACATTAGAAGTTGAAGGAACTGCAACTGGCAATGCACTATTACTGATAGAAACACTATCTGCATGTAAAAGTTTATCATGACAACTATTACAAATGACATTCGGTGGAATAATTTCTACAATTTTACAACAAATGCACTTAACTTTGGTAGAACCGATGTCAGGCAACAATGTTCCAGCAGAAACTTCAGAGACAGGATCAGATTGGGACATCTTGCTCAATGTAAGAGAAAAAACAACATATAAAGCAAAATTATCTATTTCCTTAAATGACAGTTTCAGGAATGGGAAAAAATGCAAAAGCATAAGCCTCTTGATAGAGAAGAAAGCAGGAGGCAAACAGCAATGGGGTATTGAAATAATGAAGAAAAATTGGCGCCAAGTATGACGCACAATGTAAAGTAAACTTTTTTGGTGCCAAAAATGACCGGAAATGACACACTTGCGTCACTAATGACGCCGCCGTGTGAAAGGTCTCGACGTCATGAATGACGCCGGAAATGACGAAGTTGTGTCAAAAACGTAATTTCCCGCGCCAAAAAAGTTTGCGCCAAAAATGACGCAATAAAGTCTAACATTTGACGCACCCGCGGGCCTAATACCCGCAAATGCAAAAGTAGTCAAATTGAAAAAGACTAAACCCCAGGTAAGAAACAAATTTCTTAAAGTGTTTATATTCCCAAATATGAAATTGACAGTCTGCAGAAGGAAATACATGAACCTGACTCATGGCAAATATAAGTACAATACATATATTTAGAACTTTATATAATTTGCATAAAGTGCCAAACCATAGCTGAGAGTGTCTTAAGTAAATGAAAACATACTTACCAAAAGACACCCATCCACATATAGCAGATAGCCAAACCAGTACTAAAACAGTTCTTTAGTAGAGGTAATGGTAAATTTGAAAGTATATCGTCGATCTGAAAAGGGAGGTAGGAGATGAATCTCTACGACCGATAACAGAGAACCCATGAAAAAGACCCCCGTTAGGGAAATCATTGTATTCAATAGGTGATACTCCCTTCACGTCCCTCTGACATTCGCTGTACTCTGAGAGGAATCGGGCTTCAACAAAGCTGAGAAGCGCATATCAACGTAGAAATCTTAGCACAAACTTACTTCACCACCTCCATAGGAGGCAAAGTTTGTAAAACTGAATTGTGGGTGTGGTGAGGGGTGTATTTATAGGCATTTTGAGGTTTGGGAAACTTTGCCCCTCCTGGTAGGATTGTATATCCCATATGTCACTAGCTCATGGACTCTTGCCAATTACATGAAAGAAATATCCCACGATCACCCAACTGGCCTGGAGCTTGGAGGCTCTGAACTCGTTAGTTCAGCAAAGGTACGAAACCTCGGAGTGCTGATTGACGCTGGACTATCTTTTAAACAGCAGATTTCCTCCGTAATAAAATCTGCCTACTTTCATCTGAAAAACATAGCCAGGATACAACACTTAATTCCACCGGATGATATGCCAACATTAATTCAATGCATTTGTATCCTCTAGGCTAGATTACTGCAATGCACTTTACTTGGGCCTCCCAAAAAAAGAACTCCATCGCCTTCAGACGGTACAAAATGCCGTAGCCAGACTACTGACCAATCAAACTCGCTCCTGCCACATAACGCCTGTTCTCCACTCCCTGCATTGGCTTCCAATTAAATGGCAAACATATTTTAAAATTGGAAAAATCAATTGCAAACTGCAATTGAAAGAGTGTACTGGTAGCACTCAACATCAAAACATTGGTGAATTGGCCTGATATGCCTAGGTACTCGGCCCCAGACAAGACGATTTAAAACTTAACTTTTATTAGTTTTATGATAAAAAAGAGAAAAAAGGGGTGTTAAAATTCCAACTAGTGTTGAAATGGGAGAATGTGACTCCTAGGGAGAATGTTCTGACAAATAGGTGATATGCTCTCCAGGTTGTGTTTACTTAAAGGGGAGGAAGAGATAATTACACATATAATAATTCCCAAAATTATAGGATGGTATTTCTTCCTTGTAGCTACCCCCCTCTTTTAGGTAGATTCCTCACAAAATACAGGGGTGAGTGAGACCACTAAATAGGGAACCCCTAATTATAGTTTCCGAATGGAATATACTTGTATAGGAGTCACGGTTGTGGATATTGTACTTTGAAATATCATGCAATAGTCCCCATGTACCACAACAGGTATTTAATTCGAAATAACAAATAAACTGAAATTGCTCTAATATGTGACCCCCTTCAAAGGGCACTGTATTTACAGTTCTTTACTGTTGAGTGGACTCAAATAGCGGTGTCCTATCGGCTGTTCTAACTTATAATCATACCACCAGTGAATCAGAGTCAGTTCTCACTCTGTGAGAGTGTAACAAATATCTTCAATCCTAGATTCCTGGTTACGTTTTAATATTGCACTATATTTGTGCTTAACTTGTCTGTATTAATGATCTTAGATAGACAACGCGTTACCATATGTCCTAATAGGGAGCTATTGGTAGAATTCTAAAGGTAGTGTAAAGGTTACGTAAAAGTTATTAAGCCTAGGGGAAACCCCTTTTAAGATACCACCGGTTATATAGAACCCGCTATTTTTATATTATTATCAAAGTAGTTTACTTGAGTATACAAGGTTAGAGCAGTTCTGATAAACAGTAGATTCGTGTCTGTTCAGTGTGTTTGGTGCACTATATAGATCTCAAGATAAATTGTTACTCCAGGGTATTTATTGCTTGTATATTTGCAGTGGAGTCGTTGTACCGTTTGTGAATGACTCTCCGGTATTGTAATCAGTGTATTCCAGAATACCGGTGTTAGTATTAGCAGGGTCTCTATGTATTAGAGGCTTAATATAGTTTAAGCTGAATCGACTCACGGCTTAGGTCTAAAGTACTTCGTATGCGGTTATGCACTATATATTTAAAGACCAAATGTAGTTTAAGCTGAGTCGGCTCACCGCTTCTGTCTAAGGTGCCTGTTTGTTATTGGACACCGTTCGGTGATTACATTAAAGAAGGAATTCCTTCATTAGTAAGGCTACATAGAACTGAAGCGGCTCTTTTTTCTAGGTCTCACTCACACGCAGGCATACCATTTAAGTTAAATTCTAATAAAACATTCTGCTACCATTCCACACAGTTGTTTAAGTTTAAAAAAGGAGAATAGTCTCCAGCTTCCCTGACATGTTTCGCCACTAAAGGCTTTGTCAAAGGTGGGGCGCCCGCCTTTCTGAGGGCCTTTTATTGGCTGGCAATTGAAAGGCTGGACTCTATCTTCGTTTCTGATTGGTTACCTTCCTTGCAATGTTATTGCTGGAAGAAGGAGGTGTGTTTGCCTGCCGTGATCTGATAGGCATCTGTCACTTGTATCCATTGTTTACTATCATGTAGCTGAGTAGATGTAAATCTATCTATGTATATTTGTTTTCAGATGTGCAGCTGATGTAATTCTTCAGTTTGTGTGTACGGCCAAACCGATCTTGAATCATGTCTTTTTTACAGATATATTTACACGTTGAGCAAGTTCCGCAAGGGAAACTAGCACCATTCAACACTTAGAAATTGAATTAAGAAGCACAGTTTGTATTTATAGTTTTATTTTCATCTATTTATTTTTCACGATTTTTAGTTTTCTCCTCATTCACACTAGGGCACTTGTTCATGCATCCAGCAACAATCACTATTCAAATTAGAAGGATGACCGTTATTTAGCGAAAATTGCACCTTATTTCACCCAGTTGATTTTGCTATAATATTTATATCTCCTCGTTATTAGTATCATTATTATTTTCGATGCCTTATGCAATTTTCCCCACCATTGGTGTCCTGCATTCATGACCCGGTAAACTCCACAAATGCTGACTTTCCAAGCTTTGTGTGCCCCCTTTTTTCTCCCCGGTTCTCATTCCAAAATATACATAGATAGATTTACATCTACTCAGCTACATGATAGTAAACAATGGATACAAGTGACAGATGCCTATCAGATCACGGCAGGCAAACACACCTCCTTCTTCCAGCAATAACATTGCAAGGAAGGTAACCAATCAGAAACGAAGATAGAGTCCAGCCTTTCAATTGCCAGCCAATAAAAGGCCCTCAGAAAGGCGGGCGCCCCACCTTTGACAAAGCCTTTAGTGGCGAAACATGTCAGGGAAGCTGGAGACTATTCTCCTTTTTTAAACTTAAACAACTGTGTGGAATGGTAGCAGAATGTTTTATTAGAATTTAACTTAAATGGTATGCCTGCGTGTGAGTGAGACCTAGAAAAAAGAGCCGCTTCAGTTCTATGTAGCCTTACTAATGAAGGAATTCCTTCTTTAATGTAATCACCGAACGGTGTCCAATAACAAACAGGCACCTTAGACAGAAGCGGTGAGCCGACTCAGCTTAAACTAAATTTGGTCTTTAAATATATAGTGCATAACCGCATACGAAGTACTTTAGACCTAAGCCGTGAGTCGATTCAGCTTAAACTATATTAAGCCTCTAATACATAGAGACCCTGCTAATACTAACACCGGTATTCTGGAATATACTGATTACAATACCGGAGAGTCATTCACAAACGGTACAACGACTCCACTGCAAATATACAAGCAATAAATACCCTGGAGTAACAATTTATCTCGAGATCTATATAGTGCACCAAACACACTGAACAGACACGAATCTACTGTTTATCAGAACTGCTCTAACCTTGTATACTCAAGTAAACTACTTTGATAATAATATAAAAATAGCGGGTTCTATATAACCGGTGGTATCTTAAAAGGGGTTTCCCCTAGGCTTAATAACTTTTACGTAACCTTTACACTACCTTTAGAATTCTACCAATAGCTCCCTATTAGGACATATGGTAACGCGTTGTCTATCTAAGATCATTAATACAGACAAGTTAAGCACAAATATAGTGCAATATTAAAACGTAACCAGGAATCTAGGATTGAAGATATTTGTTACACTCTCACAGAGTGAGAACTGACTCTGATTCACTGGTGGTATGATTATAAGTTAGAACAGCCGATAGGACACCGCTATTTGAGTCCACTCAACAGTAAAGAACTGTAAATACAGTGCCCTTTTAAGGGGGTCACATATTAGAGCAATTTCAGTTTATTTGTTATTTCGAATTAAATACCTGTTGTGGTACATGGGGACTATTGCATGATATTTCAAAGTACAATATCCACAACCGTGACTCCTATACAAGTATATTCCATTCGGAAACTATAATTAGGGGTTCCCTATTTAGTGGTCTCACTCACCCCTGTATTTTGTGAGGAATCTACCTAAAAGAGGGGGGTAGCTACAAGGAAGAAATACCATCCTATAATTTTGGGAATTATTATATGTGTAATTATCTCTTCCTCCCCTTTAAGTAAACACAACCTGGAGAGCATATCACCTATTTGTCAGAACATTCTCCCTAGGAGTCACATTCTCCCATTTCAACACTAGTTGGAATTTTAACACCCCTTTTTTCTCTTTTTTATCATAAAACTAATAAAAGTTAAGTTTTAAATCGTCTTGTCTGGGGCCGAGTACCTAGGCATATCAGGCCAATTCACCAATGTTTTGCTGTTGAGTGCTACCAGTACACTCTTTTAGTGTACAGCACCTAAGTCCCCACATATATTGATTTTGTGTTATTTCTCAAATTCCAGGAGAATACAACATACTGAGGGACACAGCTAATGTAGTGCCGTTGTTGTTTTTCTTTTTTGTCCTTTCATATTTTAAAATTGGCCTGCTGACCTTCAAAGCCTTAAACAACCAAGGCCACAGTACCTGAAAGAGCTCCTGACACCCTACATCCCATGCTGTTCACTTAGGTCAGCCAACACATCCCTCCTCTCAGTGCTAAGAGCAAACTCAGGCTCCAGAGCATTCTGCCATGCTGCCCCTACTTTCTGGAACTCTTTACCGTGCGCAATCAGAGAGGCACCGTCCTTACAGACTTTTTTTTAAAAAAAGCTAAAGACCCTCCTCTTCCATCAGGCATTCAGTCCGCTTATCTGACCTTCAGAAACTCCTAACTTATATGTCTTATGTTGGTATATTTGTATAGTGCTTTGAGTCTCACAGGGAGAAAAGCGCTATATAAATCGCAAATTATTATTATTATAAATTATACTTGGAGAGGAACTGGGCTTTAATATGCTTAGAAGCATCTATCACTGAAGAAAATCAAGCACAACTTGCTTCACCACTTCCATGAGAGGCAAAGTTTGTAAAACTGAGGTATGAGTGAGGTAGGCATTTTGAGTTTTGGGAAACTTTGCCCTCTCCTGGTAGGAACGTATTTCCCATACATCACTAGCTCATGGACTCTTGCTAATTACATGAAAGAAAAGTTATTAACCCCTAATCCGCTGCTCCCCGACACTTATGAAAGTTATTAACCCCTAATCCACCGCCCCCCACATCACTGACACTAAATAAATCTATTAACCCCTAAACTGCCGCCCCCACATCGCAACTAATAAATAAATCTATTAACCCCTAAACCGTCAGCCCCCCACATCGCAAAACACTAAATTAAACTATTAACCCCTAAACCTAACGCCCCCTAAGTTTAAATTAAAACTTACAATATAACTATCTAAAAATAAATAAAAACTTACCGGTGGAATAAAAAAAAAAACTAACATTAATTAAACTATAAATTAATCTAACTTTACTATTCTAATAAAATAAAATAAACTACCAATTAAAAAAACATACGGCTAGATTACGAGTTTTGCATTATGAGTAAAATAGCAGCGTTAAGCCTCATAACGCTGCTTTTTTACTACCGCTGCTATTACGAGTCTTGTAGGTACAGCCGTCCTGCACACTTTTTTGGCCTTACCGCAAATCAACTTACGCAATTTGCGTATAGTCTTTTTTCAATGGGACTTCCATAGCACCGGTATTACAAGCTTTTTTTTTTTAGGCCAAAAAGTGAGCGGTACAGCCTATCCCGCAAGATTCCTAACGCATTCTAAAGTCAGTAGTTATGAGTTTTACGCTACAAAGCTGTGGCATAAAACTCATAACTAAAGTGCTAAAAAGTACACTAACACCCATAAACTACCTATTAACCCCTAAACCAAGGCCCTCCCGCATCACAAACACTAGAATAAAATTATTAACCCCTAATCTGCCGCTCCGGACATCGCCGCCACTATAATAAACATAGTAACCCCTTAACCTCCGCACTCCCGCCTCACAAACACTAGATTGGATTGGAACAGCCAATATAATGCAAGCTCAATCCTATTGGCTGATTGGATCAGCCAATAGGATTGAAGTTCAATCCTATTGGCTGATTGCATCAGCCAATAGGATTTTTTCAACCTTAATTCCGATTGGCTGATAGAATTCTATCAGCCAATCTGAATCTAAGGGACGCCATCTTGGATGATGTCACTTAAAGAAACATTCATTCTGGAAAGAAGACTTCTTTGGAAGAGGATGATAGGATTTTTTCAACCTTAATTCCGATTGGCTGATAGAATTCTATCAGCCAATCTGAATCTAAGGGACGCCATCTTGGATGATGTCACTTAAAGAAACATTCATTCTGGAAAGAAGACTTCGTTGGAAGAGGATGATCCGCGCCGGATGGATAATGGAGCGCACCACACCGGATGGATGTAGATAGAAGATGCAGTCTGGATGAAGACTTCTGCCCGTCTGGAGGACCACTTCTCCCGGCTTGGATGAAGACTTCTCCCAGGCTTCGTTGAGGACTTGTCCCGGCTTCGTTGAAGATGGATGTCGGCTATTCAAAACTGTAAGTGGATCTTCAGGGGTTAGTGTTATCTTTTTTTAAGGATTTATTGGGTGGGTTTTATTTTTATGTTAGGGCTTGGGCCGCAATAGAGCTAAATGCCCTTTTAAGGGCAATGCCCATAAAAATGCCCTTTTCAGGGCAATGGGGAGCTTAGGTTTTTTTAATTAGGGTTTTATTTGGGGGGTTGGTTGTGTGGGTGGTGGGTTTTACTGTTGGGGGGGTTGTTTGTATGTTTTATTCAGGTAAAAGAACTGATTTCTTTGGGGCAATGCCCCGCAAAAAGGCCCTTTGAAGGGCTATTGGTAGTTTAGTTTAGGCTAGGGTTTTTTTTTTATTTTGGGGGGGCTTTTTTATTTTGATAGGGCTATTAGATTAGGTGTAATTAGTTTAAATATCTTGTAATTTGTTTTTTATTTTCTGTAATTTAGTGTGTTTTTTTGTAATTTAGGTAATTGTATTTAATGTGTCAGTAAACCTTAAAAATAATGTTATATAATTCTGCACATAGCGCAGAATTATATAACATTATATTAGCCAAACTTTGTAAAACATAATATACCCTTTTAAATTTTAAAAAACGGCTGTTTTACAGACCCGCTCTCTGTGCTCTGCTGAGCGGGTCTGTTTGTTTCACACAGCGCATCGGGCCAGCTGTATAGTCACAGCCCGGCCCGACCGCGCCATTATACACAGTGCAGCTCGCTCCCGCTGTCAGACAGAGCAGGAGCGAGCTGCACTTAGTCTTATGGTGCGGTCGGGCCGGGCTGTGACTATACAGCTGGCCCGATGCGCTGTGTGAAACAAACAGACCCGCTCAGCAGAGCACAGAGAGCGGGTCTGTAAAACAGCCGTTTTTAAAAAAAATTAAAAGGGTATATTATATTTTACAAAGTTTGGCTAATATAATGTTATATAATTCTGCACTATGTGCAGTTTTATATAACATTATTTTTAAGGTTTACTGACACTTTAATTTAGGTAATTTATTTAATTGTAGTGTAGTGTTAGGTGTTAGTGTAACTTTCTAATCTTATCC
The DNA here is from genome assembly GCF_027579735.1 of Bombina bombina. Classification (NCBI taxonomy): domain Eukaryota; kingdom Metazoa; phylum Chordata; class Amphibia; order Anura; family Bombinatoridae; genus Bombina; species Bombina bombina. The sequence continues at coordinate 7,978,622 of NC_069504.1, read as the reverse complement.
TCAGGCACAGCCCCTCTCATCCTCCCCCCATTTAGCCCCCCTATCTCCCTCACAAATGCAGACACCTGCTTAATCTCTTAGCATTCCTCCCTTGCTAACAGTTTCCTTACTCTCCCCCCTCACACACACACACAGCCCCCCTCATAACCCTCATAGGCTGCCTCCTCTTAACCCACTCAGCCTCCTTCCTTCACATAGTGCCACTACTCACCCTATTAAGCAAGAGGTGTGCTGGCGTGGTGGCTCTGTGTCTCTCCTGCCAGGTTCTGTCAGATTAGCAAACTTGGCAGATCAGCTAACGTTCCATCAGCTTTCTGATTGCATGCATGCGCTCCACTAACAACATTAGACCCATCAGATTGCTGGACAATTTTTAAAGCGCATGCGGACCCGGGCTCATGCGCACTTATAACACTGGCTCCTTCACTGGCCAAATGAATCATGGGCATTGTAGTTTTAAATACCGGTAAATATTTGGGCATTTACGTCAACACTGGTTGAAAAAAAAAAAGGCTCACTCTGTACCCACAAAAGTACCCAACAATCTGACATTGGAGGGTGTTGTATGCTGGGGCTTTGGTGCAGCGGCGGTCGGCAGAGTCTCCTGGAAGCCAGTGTGTGCCCAAACCCCCTCCCTGTAATTAGAACAAGAACAGCGCTTACCGTTTTTACTGTATACCCTCACCTGCCTGTCTGGTGTTTGAAGGGAGATTACAGTTAAAGCCAGGCACACTGCGGAATGCCAGAGAGGCAGGAATAATTAGCATTTTCAGTGGCAGTTGGCGGAGTGGAGACATTATTTTCTGTTCTAAAATGACACATTCATAGGGGCACAATTCTCCCTTTAGGAGAGCAGCAGACAGTAAGATCCTGATTGTAGGCCGCACCCCTAGTTTAAAGACTCACATTAGGGGAAAAAAGTGCGGCCTATACTCTGGACAATACGGTATTTAGTTTTAAATAGGAATTATTTAGTTATTAATAGTAGGTTTGATTTAAATTTAATTAAATTATATTTAAGTTAGGGGTTGTTAAACTTAGGTTTAGGGGTTAATAAATTTAGTATAGTGGCGGCGACGTTGGGGACGGCAGATTAGGGGTTAATAATATTTAACTAGTGTTTGCGAGGCGGGAGTGCAGCGGTTTAGGGGTTAATATGTTTATTATAGTGGCGACGTTGGGGGCAGTAGATTAGGCGTTAATAAGTGTAGGTAGGTTGCGGCGACATTGGGGGTGGCAGATTAGGGGTTAATAAATATAATGTAGGTGTCTGCGATGTCGGGGGCGGCAGATTAGGGGTTAATAAGTGTAAGATTAGGGGTGTTTAGACTCGGGGGGTTCATGTTATGATGTTAGGTGTAAACATAAATTTTGTTTCCCCATAGGAATCAATGGGGCTGTGTTACAGAGCTTTACACTGCTTTTTTGCAGATGTTAGGCTTTTTTTCAGTCGGCTCTCCCCATTGATGTCTATGGGGAAATCGTGCATGAGCGCATACAACCAGCTCACCGCCGACTTAAGCAGCGCTGGTATTGGAGTGCGGTATGGAGCTCAATTTTGCTCTACGCACACCTCTTGCCTTTTAACGCCGCGTTTATAAAAACCTGTAATACCAGCACTGTAGGTAAGTGAGCGGTGACAAAGTGCAAGTTAGTACCGCACCCCTCATAATGCAAAACTCGTAATCTAGCCGATAATTTATGTAAGAACTTACCTGATAAATTAATTTCTTTCATATTGGCAAGAGTCCATGAGCTAGTGACGTATGGGATATACAATCCTACCAGGAGGGGCAAAGTTTCCCAAACCTCAAAATGCCTATAAATACACCCCTCACCACACCCACAATTCAGTTTAATGAATAGCCAAGTAGTAGGGTGATAAAATAAGGAGTAAAAAAGTATACGAAAAAGAGGAACTGGAAATATAATTGTGCTGTAATACAAAAATCATAACCACCACAAAAAAGGGTGGGCCTCATGGACTCTTGCCAATATGAAAGAAATGAATTTATCAGGTAAGTTCTTACATAAATTATGTTTTCTTTCATGTAATTAGCAAGAGTCCATGAGCTAGTGACGTATGGGATAGTAATACCCAAGGTGTAGAAGTCCACAGAAGAGTCACTAGAAATGGAGGGATAAAATAAAAACAGCCATTTTCCACTGAAAAAAATTAAATCCACAAATAGTAAGTTTTTCTCATAAATTGAAAGAAAAAAAACTTAAAACATAAGCAGAAGAATCAAACTGAAACAGCTGCCTGAAGAACTTTTATATCAAAGACTGCTTCAGAAGAAGCAAATACATCAAAATGGTAAAATTTAGTAAATGTATGCAAAGAAGACCAAGCTGCTGCTTTGCAAATCTGATCAACTGGAGCTTCATTCTTAAAAGCCCAAGAAGTGGCGACTGATCTAGTAGACTGAGCTGTAATTCTCTAAAGTGGAGATTGCCCCGCCTCTAAATAAGCTTTATGAATCAAAAGCGTTAACCAAGATGCCAAAGAAAAGGCAGAAGCTTTCTGACCTTTCCTAGAACCAGAGAAGACAACAAATAGACTAGAAGTCGTCCTGAAATCGTTAGTAGCTTCAACATTATATTTCAAAGCTCTTACAACATCCAAAGAATGCAAAGATCTTTCAAGAGCATTCGTAGGATTAGGACATAAAGAAGGAACAACAATTTTCCTACTAATGTTGTTAGAATTCACAACCTTAGGAATAAATTGAAACGAAGTCCGCAAGACAGCCTTATCCTGATGAAAAATCAGAAAAGGAGACTCACAAGAGAGAGCAGACAATTCAGAAACTCTTCGAGCTGAAGAGATAGCCAAAAGAAATAACACTTTCCAAGAAAGTAGTTTAATATCCAAAGAATGCATAGGCTCAAAGGAGTAGCCTGCAAGGCCTTCAAAACCAAATTAAGACTCCAAGGAGGAGAGATTGATTTAATAACAGGCTTGATACGAACCAAAGCCTGAACAAAACAGTGAATATCAGGAAGATTAGCAATCTTTCTATGAAATAAAACAGACAGATTTGTTCCTTCAAAGTACTTGCAGACAAACCTTTATCCAAACCATCCTGAAGAAACTGTAAAATTCTAGGAATTCTAAAAGAATGCCAGGAGAATTTATGAGAAGAACACCATGAAATATAGGTCTTCCAAACTTGATAATAAATCTTTCTTGAAACAGACTTACGAGCCTGAAGCATAGTATTAATCACTGAGTCAGAGAAACCTCTAAGACTAAGCACTAAGCGTTCAATTTCCATACCTTCAAATTTAACGATTTGAGATCCTGATGGAAAAATGGCCCTTGAGACAGAAGGTCTGGTCTTAGAGGAAGTGGCCAAGGCTGGCAACTGGACATCTGAACAAGATCCTCATACCAAAACCTGTGAGGCTACGCTGGTGCTATCAGAAACACATACGATTGTTCCATAATGATCTTGGAGATCACTTTTGAAGAAGAACTAGAGGCGGAAAGATATAAGCAGGTTGGTAAAACGAAGGAACTGCTAAATCATCCACCATCTCCACCTGAGGATCCCTGGACCTGGACAGGTACCTGGGAAGTTTCTTGTTTAGATGAGAAGCCATCAGATCTATTTCTGGAAGACCCCCACATCTGTACAATCTGACAAAATACATCTGGATGGAGAGACCACTCCCCCGGATGTAAGGTCTGACGGCTGAGATAATCCGCTTCCCAATTGTCTACACCTGGGATATACACCGCAGAAATTAGACAAGAGCTGGATTCTGCCCAAGAAAGTATCAAAGATACTTCTTTCATAGCTAGGGGACAGCGAGCCCCACCCTGATGATTGACATATGCCACAGTTGTGATATTGTCCGTCTGAAAACAAATGAATGGTTCTCTCTTTAACAGAGGCAAAACCTGAAGAGCCCTGAAAATAGCACAGAGTTCTAAAATATTGATTGGTAACCTCGCCTCTTGAGGTTTCCAAACCCCTTGTGCTGTCAGAGAGCCCCAGACAGCTCCCCTACCTGAAAGACTTGCATCTGTTGTGATTACAGTCCAGAAAGTATCCCCGGACATGGCAAAATAAATTATGGAAAAAATAAACGCCGGTTCTGCAAGCAATGCAAAAAAACTTTTACAGCACACTACTTTTAAATCCCCAGCATCTGCGAGAACCAACAAAGGGCTACATGCTTTCAGCAACAGCCCATATACTTGCATGTCATGTCTTAAAAAACACAAGTGACAGAGTAGGGAGAAAAACAAATATACAATAAAGTTTTTATATCCCCACATAACAGGTAGGAAATTTATCAGCCAATTCTGAGTTAATCTATCTCCCAGAAATAAAAAGGCTGCACATACCTTTACGCTGAGCGACAGCATGACATCTCACAGGGTCAAGAAATCTTCTCTATTCTGTCATCCTGTGAAAACACATAGGGCCTTAGTTAACATTTGCTAAGACCATTTTTCAGAAGGGCAGCATTCAGTATGGGAGGCACAGTGAAAACTTAGTCCCACCAGTTCCCATTGCTTTAAAGCCACCTGTAGCTCTACTCTAGAGGCTGACAAGGAATACGGCTACACCCTATAAAAATAGCCCCTATAAAAATAGCTCACTGGTATCATTTTCAAAAATAATAAACTCTTGATTGAAGAATCTAAACTAACACCTCACTTTACCTCTTCCTATCACTAACACAGGTAAAGAGAATGACTGGAGTGGGAGGGAAGGGAGGAGCTTTATATACAGTTCTGCTGTGGTGCTCTTTGCCTCCTCCTGCTGACCAGGAGGCGATATCCCACAAGTAAGGATGAAATCTGTGAACTCATCGTATCTTAAAAAAGAAATAGGCCCCCTGAATTAAATGATGATGGTCTAACCACCAAGTCAGAGAGAGTTGAATTTGGGATTTAAGTATATCAAATGTGATATCCGAGTATAATCCCTGCACCATTGATTCAGCTTTCAAAGCTGTAGAGGTCTCATGTGAAAACGAGCAAAGTGGATCGCATCCAATGCTGCAGTAATGAGACCTAAAACTTCCATGCACATAGCCACTGAAGGGAATGATTGAGACTGAAGGTTTTGACAAGCTGAAACCAATTTCATTCATCTCTTGTCTGTTAAGGACAGAGTCATGGACACTGAATATATCTGGAAACCTAAAAAGGTGACCCTTGTCTGAGAAATCAAGAAACTCTTTGGTAAATTGATCCTCCAACCATGTCTTTGAAGAAACAACACTAGTTGATTTGTGTGAGATTCGGATAAATGTAAAGACTGAGCTAGAACCAAGATATCGTCCAAATAAGGAAACACCGCAATACCCTGTCCTCTGATTACAGATTGAAGAGCACCCAGAAGCTTCGAAAAAATCCTTAGAGCTGTTGCTATGGAAGAGTGACAAATTGGTAATGCTTGTCTAGAAAAGAAAATCTCAGAAACCGATAGTGGTCTGGATAAATCGAAATATGAAAATATGCATCCTGTAAGTCTATCGTGGACATATAATGACCTTGCTGAACAAAAGGCAAAATAGTCCTTATAGTCACCATCTTGAAAGTTGGGACTCTCACAAAACGATTCAAAAACTTCAGATCTAGAACTGGCCTGAATGAATTGTCTTTCTTTGAGAAAATGAATAGATTTGAATAAAACCCCAGACGCTGTTACTGGAACGGAACTGGTATTATTAACCCTGAAAGCTCAAGATCTGAAACAAAATTCAGAAAAGCATGAGCTTTCACTGGAATTGCTGGAACGTGAGAGAGAAAGAATATTCTCACAGAAGGTCTTACTCTGAATCTTATTCAATACCCTTGAGAGACAATACTCTGAATCCACTGATTTTGAACAGAATCTGCCCAAATGTCTTGGAATAATTTCAATCTGCCCCCCACCAGCTGAACTGGATCGAGGGCTGCACCTTCATGCAGACTTGGGGGCTGGCTTTGGTTTCTTAAAAGGCTTGGATTTATTCCAACTTGAAGAAGGTTTCCAATTGGAACCAGAGTCTTTAGGGGAAGGATTGGTTTTCTGTTCCTTGTTCTGTTGAAAAGAATGAAAACGATTGGAAGCTTTAGATTTACCCTTAGATCTTTTATCCTGAGGCAAAAAAAAACTCCCTTCCCTCAAGTGATAGTTGAAATAATTGAATCCAACTGAGAACCAAATAAATTGTTACCTTGGAAAGAAAGAGGTAGTAATCTAGACTTCGATAACATGTCAGCATTCCACGATTTGAGCCATAAAGCTCTTCTAGCTAAAAAAGCGAAAGACATAGAGGCATACTTATCAAGCCATCAACTGTGCTGCAATTGCCGGCACCAATACGCTCAGCTAACATCGCGGCCACAGACCTGAATACGCTCTCCTTATTTATTAAAAAAGCTGTCAAAAAGCCGTGCACCAAGTATGGGGCGATGAGCAGCGGACTGTTAACTAGCAGTCATCGATCTCGGTGCTATTCGGCTTTTTCCCTTTATTTATACCCTGTCACTAAACACCACCACTATACTAAAATGTTTAACCCCATCACGCCGGTCCCGGACCCCGCCGCAACTAAATAAAGTTATTAACCCCTATCCCTTCACTCCCGGAGCCCACCGCAACTAAAGTTATTAACCCCTATCCCTCCGCTCCCGGAGCCCACCGCAACTAAAGTTATTAACCCCTATCCCTCCGCTCCCGGAGCCCACCGCAACTAAATAAAGTTATTAACCCCTATCCCACCGCTCCCAGAGCCCACCGCAACTCTAATAAAGTTATTAACCCCTATTCCGCCGCACCTAAATAAATGTATTAACCCCTATCCCTCCGCTCCCGGAGCCCACCGCAACTAAATAAATGTATTAACCCCTAAACCCCTGGCCTCCCACATCACTACCACTTACTAAACCTATTAACCCCTAAACCGCCAGCCCCCCACATCGCCATAAACTAAATTAACCTATTAACCCCTAAACCTAACAACCCGCTAACTGTACATTAAAATGACATCATTCCTATCTTATGATAAATTTAAACTTACCTTTATATTTAAATTAAACTATATTAAACTATTAATTAATCTACCCTAACTATTATGCTAAAATTACAATAAACTATATTAAACTAATAATTAATCTACCCTAACGGTTATACTAAAATTACATTAAACTACAAATTAAATTAACTATATTATATATTTAAAAACCTAACCCTACTCAAATTATTTAAAATCTACTATTAAAAATTACAAAGTTACAAAAAACTAACAACTAAGTTACACAAAATAACAAACACTAAGTTACAAAAAAATAAACACTAAGTTACACAAAATAAAAAATAAATTATCAAATATTTAAACTAATTACACCTAATCTAAGAGCTCTATGAAAATAAAAAGCCCACCCAAAATAAAAAAAAAACCCTAGCCTACAATAAACTAAAAAAAACATAATTTATGTAAGAACTTACCTGATAAATTCATTTCTTTCATATTAGCAAGAGTCCATGAGCTAGTGACGTATGGGATATACATTCCTACCAGGAGGGGCAAAGTTTCCCAAACCTCAAAATGCCTATAAATACACCCCTCACCACACCCACAAATCAGTTTAACGAATAGCCAAGAAGTGGGGTGATAAGAAAAAAAGTGCGAAAGCATAAAAAATAAGGAATTGGAATAGTTGTGCTTTATACAAAAATATTATAATCACCACAAAAAAAGGGTGGGTCTCATGGACTCTTGCTAATATGAAAGAAATGAATTTATCAGGTAAGTTCTTACATAAATTATGTTTTCTTTCATGTATTTAGCAAGAGTCCATGAGCTAGTGACGTATGGGATAATAAATACCCAAGATGTGGAACTTCCACGCAAGAGTCACTAGAGAGGGAGGGATAAAATAAAGACAGCCAATTCCACTGAAAAAAATCCACACCCCCAAACAAAGAATCTAGCACAAACTTACTTCACCACCTCCATGGGAGGCAAAGTTTGTAAAACTGATTTGTGGGTGTGGTGAGGGGTGTATTTATAGGCATTTTGAGGTTTGGGAAACTTTGCCTCTCCTGGTAGGAATGTATATCCCATACGTCACTAGCTCATGGACTCTTGCTAATTACATGAAAGAAAAGGGCCTTTTGAGGGGTATTGCCCCAATAAATCAGCTCTTTTACCTGTAAATAAAAATACAAATACCCCCCCAACAGTAAAACCCACCACCCACACAACCAACCCCACCAATAAAATTATATCTTAAAAACCTAAGCTCCCCATTGCCCTGAAAAGGGCATTTGGATGGGCATTGCCCTTAAAAGGGCATTTAGCTTTTTTCCACCCAAAGTCCCTAATCTAAAATTAAAACCCACCCAATAAACCCTTAAAAAAACCTAACACTAACCCCCAAAGATCCACTTACAGTTTTTGAAGACCCGAAATCCATCCTCAACGAAGCGGCAGAAGTCCTCAGCGAAGCCGGCAGAAGTCTTCATCCAAGCGGCCGAAGTCTTCATCCAAGCTGGCAGAAGTCTTCATCCACACGGCATCAGCTATCTTCATCCATATGGCACGGAGCATCCTCTTCAATCGACGTCTTCTTGAACAATGAAGTTTCCTTTAAATGACGTCATCCAAGATGGCGTCCCTTGGATTCCGATTGGCTGATAGAATTCTATCAGCCAATAGGAATTAAGGTTAAAAAAATCCTATTGGCTATTCTAATCAGCCAATAGAATGCAAGCTTAATCCTATTGGCTGATTGGATCAGCCAATAGGATGAAAGCTCAATCCTATTGGCTGATTGCAACAGTCAATAGGATTTTTTCAACCTTAATTCCTATTGGCTGATAGAATTCTATCAGCCAATAGGAATCTATGGAACGCCATCTTGGATGACATCATTTAAAGAAAACTTCATTGTTCAAGAAGACATCGATTGAAGAGGATGCTCTGCGCCGGATGTCTTGAAGATGGAGCCGCTCCGTGTTGGATGGATGAAGATAGAAGATGCCGTCTGGATGAAGACTTCTGCTGGCTTGGATAAAGACTTCGGCCCGCTTGGATGAAGACTTCTGCCGGCTTCGCTGAGGACTTCTGCCGCTTCTTGAGGATGGATGTCGGGTCTTCAAAAACTAAGTGGATCTTCGGGGGTTAGTGTTAGTTTTTTTTTTAAGGGTTTATTGGGTGGGTTTTAATTTTAGATTAGGGACTTTGGGCGGAAAAAGAGCTAAATGCCCTTTTCAGGGCAATGCCCATCCAAATGCCCTTTTCAGGGCAAAGGGGAGCTTAGGTGTTTTAGATATAATTTTATTTGGGGGGGGTTGTTTGTGTGGGTGGTGGGTTTTACTGTTGAGGGGGTATTTGTATTTTTATTTACAGGTAAAAGAGCTGATTTATTTGGGGTAGTGCCCCGCAAAAGGCTTTTTATTTTGGGGGGGCTTTTTTATTTTCATAGGGCTCTTAGATTAGGTGTAATTAGTTTAAATATTTGATAATTTATTTTTTATATTGTGTAACTTACTGTTTATTTTGTGTAACTTAGTTGTTAGTTTTTTGTAACTTTGTAATTTTTAATAGTAGATTTAAATTATTTGAGTAGGGTTAGGTTTTTAACTATATAATATAGTTAATTTAATTTGTAGTTTAATGTAATTTTAGTATAACAGTTAGGGTTGGTTAATTATTAGTTTAATGTAGTTTATTGTAATTTTAGTATAATAGTAAGGGTAGATTAATTATTAGTTTAATGCAGTTTATTGTAATTTTAGTATAATAGATAGGGCAGGTAATTAATAGTTTAATATAGTTTAATTTAAATCTAAAGGTAAGTTTAAATTTATTATAAGATAGGGATGAGGTAATTTTAATATAAAGTTAGCGGGTTGTTAGGTTTAGGGGTTAATAGGTTAATTTAGTTTATGGCGATGTGGGGGGCTGGTGGTTTAGGGGTTAATAGGTTTAGTAAGTGGGAGGCCAGGGGTTTATGGGTTAATAACTTTAGTTGCGGTGGGCTCCAGGAGCGGCGGGATAGGGGTTAATAACTTTATTTAGGTGGCGGCGGGGTCTGGGAGCGGCGGAATAGGGATTAATAACTTTATTTAGTTGCGGAGATGTCTGGGAGCGACGGGATAGGGGTTAATATTATTTAGGTGGCAGCGGGGTCCGGGAGCAGCAGGAATAGGGGTTAATACATTATTTAGGTGGCGGCAGGGTCAGGGAGCGGTGGGATAGGGGTTAATAACATTATGTAGGTGGCGGCGATGTTGGGGGCTGCAGATTAGGGGTGTTTAGACTCAGGGCTTATGTTAGTGTGTTAGGTGTAAACATAACTTTTATTCTACCATAGAAATCAATGGGGTATCGGGCAGCAGCGAACATGAGCTTTCGCTGCTTTCAGACTCCCATTGATTTCTATAGCATCCGAGGCCTTCAGGGCGGCGGATTGAAAACCAGGTACGCTGGGCCGGAATAGTGGCGAGCCTGTTAGAAAGTTGATAACTAGCAAAAGTAGTCAGATAGTGCTGAATTTGTATTCAGAACATCTGTAATGACGTAAGCATCGATCTGTGTTGGACAGACCGGCGGATCGTATGTTACGTCACAAATTTCAACTTCTGCCCGTCTGTAGGCTTTGATAAATAAGGTGAATCAGGCTCACCACAATTACGCTGTGGAATTCCAGCGTATTTGTGGTTGACGGCTTGATAAATAGGCCTCATTGATTTAACATTAAAGTTGATTATATCAAAAATAGCATCACAGATAAAATGATTAGCATGTTGAAGCAAATGAACAATGCTAGACCAATCAGGATCTGTTTCCTGTTGCGCTAAGCTATCCAACCAAAAGTTTGATGCAGCCACAACATCAGCCATAGCAATGGCAGGCCTGAGAAGATAGCCAGAATATAAATGAGCTTTCCTTAGATAGGATTCAAGTTTCCTATCTAAAGGATCTTTAAAAGAAGTACTGTCTTCCATAGGAATAGTAGTACGTTTGGCAAGAGTAGAAATAGCCCCATCAACTTCAGGGACTTTTTCACAAAGCTCTAATCTAGCCACTGGCAAAGGGTACAACCTTTGAAACCTAGGAGAAGGAATGAAAGAAGTAACAGGCTTAATCCATTCCTTAGCAATCACATCAGAAATAGGGAACTGGAAAAACCTCAGGAGTAATCACAGGTGGTTTATAAACAGAATTTAAACGTTTACCAGTTTTGAAATCTAGAGGACTAGACTCCTCAATATCCAAAGTAACCAACACTTCTTTTAACAAGGAACAAATATACTCAATCTTGAAAAGATAAGTAGATTTGTCAGTGTCAATGTCTGAGGTAGGATCCTCATCAGAGGAGGATATATCAGTATGTTGTCGGTCATTAGAAATTTCATCAAATTTATGAGAAGTTTTAAAAGACCTTTTACATTTATTAGAAGGTGGAATAGCAGACAAAGCCTTCTGTATCGCATCAGCAATATAATTTTTCATTTCAACAGGGATATCATGTACATTAGATGTTGAAGGAACAACAGAAACTGTACTAGTACTGATGGAAACATATTCTGCATGCAAAAGCTTATGACAACTGTTACATACTACAGCTGGAGATATAATCTCAGATAATTTACAACAGATACACTTAGCTTTGGTAGAACTGTGATCAGGCAGCAGGTTTCCAACAGTTGATTCTGAGACAGGATCAGATTGAGACATCTTGCAAAATGTAAGAGAAAAAACAACATTAAAGCAAAATTTACAATTTCCTTATATGGCAGTTTTAGGAATGGGAAAAAATGCAAACAGCATAGCCCTCTGAGTATATAGAAGGCAAGAGGCATATAGAAAGTTGGGTGAAAAATAAACTAAAGTTTTTGGTGCACAACGCAAAAGGAATTTGAAACAAATTTTTGCCGCCAACAGCATCCGGAAATGATGCAACTCGTGTCTTAACAGACGCAACCTCGTGCAAGGAAACCTGGCGTAAACTAAGACGCCGGAAATGACGAACTTGCGCCATCAAAGACGTACCTTCGAGCCAAAAAAATTCTTGCGCCAAGAATGACGCAATAAATAACAGCATTTTGCGCCCTCGCGAGCCTAATTTTGCCTGCGAAATTAAAAGAAAAAACAGTCAATTTGAAAAAAACGGCTATACCCCAGGTAAGACAAATAATTTCCTAAACATGCTTCCCAAACTGAAACTGACAGTCTACAAAAGGAAATATACATAAACCTGTCTCATGGCAAATATAAGTAAAATACATATATTTAAAACTTTATATTAATACATAAAGCACCAAACCATAGCTGAGAGTGTCCTAAATAATTAAAACATACTTACTGAAAGACACCCATCCACATATAGCAGATAGCCAAACCAGTACTGAAAAAGTATCAGCAGAGGTAATGGTATATAAGAGTTTATCGTCTATCTGAAAAGGGAGGTAGGAGATGAATTCCTACGACCAATAACAGAGAACCTTTGAAAAGAATTCCCGCAAGGAAAACCATCAAATCAATAGGCGATACTCTCTTCACATCCCTCTGACAAACACTGTACTCTGAGAGGAATTGGGCTTCAGAATGCTTAGACGCGCTTATCATAGAAGAAATCATAAAAATCAAGCACAAACTTACTTCACCACCTCCATAGGAGGCAAAGTTTGTAAAACTGAATTGTGGTGAGGGGTGTATTTATAGGCATTTTGAGGTTTGGGAAACTTTGCCCCTCCTGGTAGGATTGTATATCCTATATGTCACTAGCTCATGGACTCTTGCCAATTACATGAAAGAAACCTAAATTACAAATTTAAATAAACCTAATACTATGAAAAAAATAAAAAAAAATCCAACATTACAAAAAATACATTTTGAAAATAAAAAAAACTCTAAGATTACAAAAATAATAAACAAAATTATCAAAATTTATCAAAAATAAAAACAATTACATCTAATCTAATAGCCCTATAAAAATAAAACCTACAATAAACTACCAATAGCCCTTAAAAGGGCCTTTTGTAGGGCATTGCCTTGAAGCAATCAGCTCTTTCACCTAGAAAAATATAAAGTCCTCCCAACAGTAAAACTCCCCACCCAACCAACCCCCCAAAATAAAAAACCTAAGTCTTAAAAAACCTAAGCTACCAATTGCCCTTAAAAGGGCATTTGTATGGGCATTGCCCTCAAAGGGCATTTAGCTATTTAATTGCCCTTAAAAGGGCATTCAGCTCTTTTACAGGCCCAAAAATAAAAAAACTAACACTAACCCCAGAATATCTACTCATGGTTCCTGAAGTCCGGACATCCATCTCCATCCAGGCGGCGAGAAGTCTTCATCCAGGTGGCGACATCTTCATCCATCTCAGGGGCGTCTTCTATCTTCACCCCGGTGGCGCAGAGGGGGGCTAGCCAGGATCGGCGATGACATCCTGCGTGGAGCGTCCGTTTAAAAATAGCGTACCTTGCATTCCTATTGGCTGATTTGATTCTTCAAATGCAAATCAGCCAATAGGATGAGAGCTACTGAATTTTTTAATGGGTACCTTTATTCAACTTTAGTGTACGGCGGTGATCGTATGAAGAGGACGCTCCGCGCAGGATGTCATCGCCGGTCCTGGATAGCTCCGCTCTACAACACCGGCATGAAGATAGAAGATGCCCCTGCGATGGATGAAGATGTCGCCGCCTGGATGAAGACTTCTGGGAATTTTTTTTAGATTAGGGCGTTGGGCTTGTAAAAGAGCTCAGTGCCCATTTAAGGGCAGTAAAAGAGCTCAATGCCCATACAATTTTTCGTAATTTAGTGTTTAATATTTTTTGTAATGTTAGATTTTTTTATTTTTTTCTGTAGTATTAGGTTTACTTACATTTGTAATTTAGGTTTTGATTTATTTTAAGATAGTTATATTGTAAGTTTTAATTTAAAGTTAGGGGGTTTTAGGTTTAGGGGTTAATAGTTTAATTTAGTCTTTTGTCATGTGGGGGGGGCTGGTGGTTTAGGGGTTAATAGGTTTAGTTTATTAGTTACAATGTGGGGACTGTCGGTTTAGGGGTTTATAGGATTATTTAGTGTTGGCGATGTCAGGGGGTGGCATTTTAGGGGCTAATTATTTTATTTAGTGTTGGCAATGCCGGGTAGCGGCGTTTAGGGGTTAGTCATTTTATTTAGTGTTGGCGATGTCGGGAGTGGCGTTTTAGGGGTTACTAGATTTATTTAGTGTTGGCGATGTGGGTGGGCGGCGGATTAGGGGTTAATAGGTTTATTTAATAGTCGCAATGTGGGTGGGTGGCAGATTAGGGTTAATAGGTTTAAAATAGTATTTGCGATGCGAGAGGGTGGCAGTTTAGGGGTTAATAGGTAGTTTATGGGTGTTAGTGTACTTTGCAACATGTTAGTTATGAGTTTTGTGAAACATTTTTGTTTTGCAAAATCCATAACTACTGGTCTCAGATGGCGGAATGGATCGTGTCGGCTGTAACGCAATCATTTTAGCAGGACTGCACAACCTGTAATACGACACTATGGAAAATCCTGCACTCAAACATAATTTTTTTTAAGTGCGGAAAGACGTTGCGTTACAGGCTAAAATGCTTGTGGCATAGTTATACCCCCGTGACTGGTAATATTCGTTACCGGCCATTCCGGCGCAATGGCCAATTGTTAAGCGGTAATAGCCGTACCACACCGTAACACAAAACTCGTAATCAAGGCAAAACACTGTGAGCTTAAGTTTAACCTGAATCAACCAGGTCAGACACCTGAAGAGTTTGCCTGACACTCTGTACTGACCCTCAGATCTGACATACCCTTGAGAGAAAACTTTGTGGTCTTTGGCCCCAATTTATCAAAGGTCTTGCGGACCTGATCCGACACTGCGGATCAGGTCCGCAAGACCTCGCTAAATGCGGAGAGCAATACGCTCTCCGCATTTAACATTGCACCAGCAGCTCACAAGAGCTGCTGGTGCAACGCCGCCCCCTGCTGACTTGCGGCCAATCGGCCGCCAGCAGGGAGGTGTCAATCAACCCGATCGTATTCGATCAGGTTGATTTCCGGCGATTCCTGTCCGCCTGCTCAGAGCAGGCGGAGAGGGTTATGGAGCAGTGGTCTTTAGATCGCTGCTTCATAAGTTGTGTTTCTGGCGAGTCTGAAGACTCGCCAGAAACACGGCCCTTCAAGCTCCATACAGAGCTTGATAAATGGGCCTGTACGACTGGATAAGGTCAAAGGGGATGCAAAGTTGCAGTATACAGTGACCACAAAACAAGTACCCAAGTGTTACTGTGTAATAAAAACAGGGTTTATAGTGTTGGTGTTACTGTGTAATAAGCACAGGGCGTTTAGTGTTAGTGTTACTGTGTAATAAGCACAGGGTTTATAGTGTTGGTGTTACTGTGTAATAAGCACAGGGCGTTTAGTGTTAGTGTTGCTGTGTAATAAGCACAGGGCTTATAGTGTTGGTGTTACTGTGTAATAAGCACAGGGTTTATAGTGTTGGTGTTACTGTGTAATAAGCACAGGGTTTATAGTGTTGGTGTTACTGTGTAATAAGCACAGGGCTTATAGTGTTGGTGTTACTGTGTAATAAGCACAGGGTTTATAGTGTTGGTGTTACTGTGTAATAAGCACAGGGCGTTTATTGTTAGTGTTACTGTGTAATAAGCACAGGGTTTATAGTGTTGGTGTTACTGTGTAATAAGCACAGGGTTTATAGTGTTGGTGTTACTGTGTAATAAGCACAGGGTTTATAGTGTTGCTGTTACTGTGTAATAAGCACAGGGCTTATAGTGTTGGTGTTACTGTGTAATAAGCACAGGGCTTATAGTGTTGGTGTTACTGTGTAATAAGCACAGGGCGTTTAGTGTTAGTGTTACTGTGTAATAAGCACAGGGTTTATAGTGTTGGTGTTACTGTGTAATAAGCACAGGGTTTATAGTGTTGGTGTTACTGTGTAATAAGCACAGGGTTTATAGTGTTGGTGTTACTGTGTAATAAGCACAGGGCGTTTAGTGTTAGTGTGTAATAAGCACAGGGTTTATAGTGTTAGTGTTACTGTGTAATAAGCACAGGGTTTATAGTGTTAGTGTTACTGTGTAATAAGCACATGGTTTATAGTGTTGGTGTTACTGTGTAATAAGCACAGGGTTTATAGTGTTGGTGTTACTGTGTAATAAGCACAGGGCGTTTAGTGTTAGTGTTACTGTGTAATAAGCACAGGGTTTATAGTGTTAGTGTTACTGTGTAATAAGCACAGGGCTTAAAGTGACGATGTTACTGTGTAATAAGCACAGGGTTTATAGTGTTAGTGTTACTGTGTAATAAGCACATGGTTTATAGTGTTGGTGTTACTGTGTAATAAGCACAGGGCTTATAGTGTTGGTATTACTGTGTAATAAGCAAAGGGTTTATAGTGTTGGTGTTACTGTGTAATAAGCACAGGATTTATAGTGTTGGTGTTACTGTGTAATAAGCACAACGCTTGTAGTGTTGGTGTTACTGTGTAATAAGCAAAGGGCTTATAGTGTTGGTGTTACTGTGTAATAAGCACAGGGCTTATAGTGATGATGTTACTGTGTAATAAGCACAGGGTTTATAGTGTTGGTATTACTGTGTAATAAGCACATAGTTTATAGTGTTGATGTTACTGTGTAAGAAGCACAGGGTTTATACTGTTGGTGTTACTGTAATAAGCACAGGATTTATAGTGTTGGTGTTACTGTGTAATAAGCACAACGCTTGTAGTGTTGGTGTTACTGTGTAATAAGCACATGGTTTATAGTGTTAGTGTTACTGTGTAATAAGCACAGGGCTTATAGTTTTGGTGTTACTGTGTAATAAGCACAGGATATATAGTGTAGGTGTTACTGTGTAATTAGCACAGGGCTTATAGTGTTGGTGTTACTCTGTAATAAGCACAACGCTTGTAGTGTTAGTGTTACAGTGTAATAAGCACATGGTTTATAGTGTTGGTGTTACTGTGTAAGAAGCACAGGGTTTATAGTGTTGTGGTGTTACTGTGTAATAAGCACAGGGCTTATAGTGTTGGTGTTATTGTGTAATAAGCACATGGCTTATAGTTTTGGAGCTACTGCGTAATAAGCACACGGTTTATAGTGTTGGTATTACTATGTAATAAGCACAGGGTTTACAGTGTTGGTCTTACTGTAATAATAAGCAGTTGGTGCCAGAACCCATTTATGTCTACTTTTATATCCTCTGCTGTATTTATCAGATTCAGATAAACCTCCCAGATGACAACCAACAGACAATGTTACACTTGCAGACCTTTGTAACTCTACTAGACTAGCAGTCTACAGCCTTTTGGCCATAAACTCCAGACACAGATATAACCAGACAATGTTTGTCGTATGATTGTGACAAGGAAGGAGAAAGAGAAGAGCAGAGAGACAGACAAGAAGATCTTACTCATGAACTATGGATGGTAAATGCCAAAACAGAGGATTTAGCAGGTACGAACCATGGTGGTAAATATCTATAAAAAGGTGATGACAGGCATGAACCATGGGTGGTAAATATCTATAAATAGTTGATGACAGGCATGGACCATGGTGGTAAATATCTATAAATAGGTGATGACAGGCATGAACCATGGGTGGTAAATATCTATAAATAGGTGACTGATGCCAGGTATGAACCATGCTGGTAAATATCTATAAATAGGTGACTGATGACAGGTATAAACCATGGTGGTAAATATCTATAAATAGGTGACTGATGTCAGGTATTTACCATGGTGGTAAATATCTATAAATAGGTGACTGATGACAGGTATGAACCATGGTGGTAAATATCTATAAATAGGTGACTGATAACATGTATGAACGATGGGTGATAAATGCCAAAAAATAAAAGGTGGTACACACAGACCCTAGGTGATCAATGGAATGACAGAGAGATGACCTATGGATTGTAAATGCCAATAAAAGGGGACAGCAGACATGAACACTGTATGGTAAACTGCAAGACAGAGAGGACAGTGGATGTGATCCTGGATTTTCAATGCAATGATAGAAGAGTAAATGCCATGAAAGAGGTAAGACAGACATGAGACTGGGTAGTAATTACCATGACAGGGAGAAGACAGACATGAGACTGGGTAGTAATTACCATGACAGAGAGAAGACAGACATGAGCCTGGGTACTAATTACCATGACAGGGAGAAGACAGACATGAGACTGGGTAGTAATTACCATGACAGAGAGAAGTCAGACATGAGACTGGGTAGTAATTACCATGACAGAGAGAAGACAGACATGAGCCTGGGTAGTAGAGAAGAAAGACATGAGCCTGGGTAGTAGAGAAGACAGACATGAGACTGGGTAGTAATTACCATGACAGAGAGAAGTCAGACATGAGACTGGGTAGTAATTACCATGACAGAGAGAAGACAGACATGAGCCTGGGTAGTAGAGAAGAAAGACATGAGCCTGGGTAGTAGAGAAGACAGACATGAGACTGGGTAGTAGAGAAGACAGACATTAGCCTGGGTAGTAATTACCATGACAGAGAGAAGACAGACATTAGCCTGGGTAGTAGAGAAGAAAGACATGAACCTGGGTAGTAGAGAAGTCAGACATGAGACTGGGTAGTAATTACCATGACAGGGAGAAGACAGACATGAGACTGGGTAGTAATTACCATGACAGAGAGAAGTCAGACATGAGACTGGGTAGTAATTACCATGACAGAGAGAAGACAGACATGAGCCTGGGTAGTAGAGAAGAAAGACATGAGCCTGGGTAGTAGAGAAGACAGACATGAGACTGGATAGTAATTACCATGACAGGGAGAAGTCAGACATGAGACTGGGTAGTAATTACCATGACAGGGAGAAGACAGACATGAGACTGGGTAGTAATTACCATGACAGAGAGAAGTCAGACATGAGACTGGGTAGTAATTACCATGACAGAGAGAAGACAGACATGAGCCTGGGTAGTAGAGAAGAAAGACATGAGCCTGGGTAGTAGAGAAGACAGACATGAGACTGGATAGTAATTACCATGACAGAGAGAAGTCAGACATGAGACTGGGTAGTAATTACCATGACAGAGAGAAGACAGACATGAACCTGGGTAGTAGAGAAGACAGACATGAGACTGGGTAGTAGAGAAGACAGACATGAGACTGGGTAGTAATTACCATGACAGAGAGAAGACAGACATGAGCCTGGGTAGTAGAGAAGAAAGACATGAGCCTGGGTAGTAGAGAAGAAAGACATGAGACTGGGTAGTAGAGAAGACAGACATTAGCCTGGGTAGTAATTACCATGACAGAGAGAAGACAGACATTAGCCTGGGTAGTAGAGAAGAAAGACATGAACCTGGGTAGTAGAGAAGTCAGACATGAGACTGGGTAGTAATTACCATGACAGGGAGAAGACAGACATGAGACTGGGTAGTAATTACCATGACAGAGAGAAGTCAGACATGAGACTGGGTAGTAATTGCCATGACAGAGAGAAGACAGACATGAGCCTGGGTAGTAGAGAAGAAAGACATGAGCCTGGGTAGTAGAGAAGACAGACATGAGACTGGATAGTAATTACCATGACAGGGAGAAGTCAGACATGAGACTGGGTAGTAATTACCATGACAGGGAGAAGACAGACATGAGACTGGGTAGTAATTACCATGACAGAGAGAAGTCAGACATGAGACTGGGTAGTAATTACCATGACAGAGAGAAGACAGACATGAGCCTGGGTAGTAGAGAAGAAACAGAATTTATGTTTACCTGATAAATTACTTTCTCCAACGGTGTGTCCGGTCCACGGCGTCATCCTTACTTGTGGGATATTCTCTTCCCCAACAGGAAATGGCAAAGAGCCCAGCAAAGCTGGTCACATGATCCCTCCTAGGCTCCGCCTACCCCAGTCATTCGACCGACGTTAAGGAGGAATATTTGCATAGGAGAAACCATATGTTACCGTGGTGACTGTAGTTAAAGAAAATAAATTATCAGACCTGATTAAAAAAACCAGGGCGGGCCGTGGACCGGACACACCGTTGGAGAAAGTAATTTATCAGGTAAACATAAATTCTGTTTTCTCCAACATAGGTGTGTCCGGTCCACGGCGTCATCCTTACTTGTGGGAACCAATACCAAAGCTTTAGGACACGGATGAAGGGAGGGAGCAAATCAGGTCACCTAAATGGAAGGCACCACGGCTTGCAAAACCTTTCTCCCAAAAATAGCCTCAGAAGAAGCAAAAGTATCAAATTTGTAAAATTTAGAAAAAGTGTGCAGTGAAGACCAAGTCGCTGCCTTACATATCTGATCAACAGAAGCCTCGTTCTTGAAGGCCCATGTGGAAGCCACAGCCCTAGTGGAGTGAGCTGTGATTCTTTCAGGAGGCTGCCGTCCGGCAGTCTCATAAGCCAATCGGATAATGCTTTTAATCCAGAAGGAGAGAGAGGTAGAAGTTGCTTTTTGACCTCTCCGTTTACCAGAATAAACAACAAACAAAGACAAAGTTTGTCTGAAATCCTTAGTAGCTGCTAAGTAAAATTTGAGAGCACGAACTACATCCAAGTTGTGCAACAAACGTTCCTTCTTTGAAACTGGATTAGGACACAAAGAAGGCACAACTATCTCCTGGTTAATGTTTTTGTTAGAAACAACTTTTGGAAGAAAACCAGGTTTAGTACGCAAAACCACCTTATCTGCATGGAACACCAGATAAGGAGAAGAACACTGCAGAGCAGATAATTCTGAAACTCTTCTAGCAGAAGAAATTGCAACCAAAAACAAAACTTTCCAAGATAATAACTTAATATCAACGGAATGTAAGGGTTCAAACGGAACCCCCTGAAGAACTGAAAGAACTAGGTTGAGACTCCAAGGAGGAGTCAAAATTTTGTAAACAGGCTTGATTCTAACCAGAGCCTGAACAAAGGCTAGAACATCTGGCACAGCTGCCAGCTTTTTGTGAAGTAACACAGACAAGGCAGAAATCTGTCCCATCAAGGAACTTGCAGATAATCCTTTTTCCAATCCTTCTCGAAGGAAGGATAGACTCTTAGGAATCTTAACCTTGTCCCAAGGGAATCCTGCAGATTCACACCAACAGATATACCAAATTATGTGGTAATTTTTCTGGTTACAGGCTTTCAGGCCTGAACAAGAGTATTAATAACAGAATCTGAGAACCCTCGCTTTGATAAGATCAAGCGTTCAATCTCCAAGCAGTCAGCTGGAGTGGGTCGAACGGACCTAGAACAAGAAGGTCTCGTCTCAAAGGTAGCTTCCATGGTGGAGCCGATGACATATTCACCAGATCTGCATACCAAGTCCTGCGTGGCCACGCAGGAGCTATCAAAATCACCGACGCCCTCTCCTGATTGATCCTGGCTACCAGCCTGGGGATGAGAGGAAACGGCGGGAACACATAAGCTAGTTTGAAGGTCCAAGGTGCTACTAGTGCATCCACTAGAGCCGCCTTGGGATCCCTGGATCTGTACCCGTAGTAAGGAACTCTGAAGTTCTGACGAGAGGCCATCAGATCCATGTCTGGAATGCCCCACGGTTGAGTGACTTGGGCAAAGATTTCCGGATGGAGTTCCCACTCCCCCGGATGCAATGTCTGACGACTCAGAAAATCCGCTTCCCAATTTTCCACTCCTGGGATGTGGATAGCAGACAGGTGGCAGGAGTGAGACTCCGCCCATAGAATGATTTTGGTCACTTCTTCCATCGCTAGGGAACTCCTTGTTCCCCCCTGATGGTTGATGTATGAACTTGGCCCTCGCTAGCTGAAGCCAAGCTTTGAGAGCATTGAATATCGCTCTCAGTTCCAGAATATTTATCGGTAGAAGAGATTCTACCCGAGACCAAAGACCCTGAGCTTTCAGGGATCCCCAGACCGCGCCCCAGCCCATCAGACTGGCGTCGGTCGTGACAATGACCCACTCTGGTCTGCGGAAGGTCATCCCTTGTGACAGGTGGTCCAGGGACAGCCACCAACGGAATGAGTCTCTGGTCCTCTGATTTACTTGTATCTTCGGAGACAAGTCTGAATAGTCCCCATTCCACTGACTGAGCATGAACAGTTGTAATGGTCTTAGATAAATGCGCACAAAAGGAACTATGTCCATTGCCGCTACCATCAAACCTATCACTTCCATGCACTGCGCTATGGAAGGAAGAGGAACGGAATGAAGTATCCGACAAGAGTCTAGAAGTTTTGTTTTTCTGGCTTCTGTCAGAAAAATCCTCATTTCTAAGGAGTCTATTATAGTTCCCAAGAAGGGAACCCTCGTTGACGGAGATAGAGAACTCTTTTCCACGTTCACTTTCCATCCGTGAGATCTGAGAAAGGCCAGGACAATGTCCGTGTGAGCCTTTACTTGAGGAAGGGACGACGCTCGAATCAGAATGTCGTCCAAGTAAGGTACTACAGCAATGCCCCTTGGTCTTAGCACCGCCAGAAGGGACCCTAGCACCTATGAGAAAATCCTAGGAGCAGTGGCTAATCCGAAATAAAACGCCACGAACTGGAAATGCTTGTCCAGGAATGCAAACCTTAGGAACCGATGATGTTCCTTGTGGATAGGAATATGTAGATACGCATCCTTGAAATCCACCTTGGTCATGAATTGACCTTCCTGGATGGAAGGAAGAAGTGTTCGAATGGTTTCCATCTTGAACGATGGAACCTTGAGAAACTTGTTCAAGATCTTGAGATCTA
This sequence comes from Bombina bombina, assembly GCF_027579735.1. NCBI lineage: Eukaryota > Metazoa > Chordata > Amphibia > Anura > Bombinatoridae > Bombina > Bombina bombina. The sequence continues at coordinate 7,955,927 of NC_069504.1, read as the reverse complement.
AGATTGGTCTGAACGTTCCCTCTTTTTTTGGGAACTATGAACAGATTGGAGTAGAACCCCATCCCTTGTTCTCCTAATGGAACAGGATGAATCACTCCCATTTTTAGCAGGTCTTCTACCCAATGTAAGAATGCCTGTCTTCTTATGTGGTCTGAAGACAACTGAGACCTGTGGAACCTCCCCCTTGGAGGAAGCCCCTTGAACTCCAGAGAATAACCTTGGGAGACTATTTCTAGCGCCCAAGGATCCAGAACATCTCTTGCCCCAGCCTGAGCGAAGAGAGAGAGTCTGCCCCCCACCAGATCCGGTCCCGGATCGGGGGCCCGCATTTCATGCTGTCTTGGTAGCAGTGGCAGGTTTCCTGGCCTGCTTTCCTTTGTTCCAGCCTTGCATAGGTCTCCAGGCTGGATTGGCTTGAGAAGTATTACCTTCCTGCTTAGAGGACGTAGCCCTTGGGGCTGATCCGTTTCTGCGAAAGGGACGAAACTTAGGTTTATTTTTGGTCTTGAAAAGACCTATCCTGAGGAAGGGCGTGGCCCTTGCCCCCAGTGATATCAGAGATAATCTCTTTCAAGTCAGGGCCAAAGAGTGTTTTCCCCTTGAAAGGAATGTCAAGCAATTTGTTCTTGGAAGACGCATCCGCTGCCCAAGATTTTAACCAAAGCGCTCTGCGCCACAATAGCAAACCCAGAATTTTTTCGCCGCTAACCTAGCCAATTGCAAGGTGGCGTCTAGGGTGAAAGAATTAGCCAATTTAAGAGCACGAATTCTGTCCATAATCTCCTCATAAGAAGAAGAATTACTAATAATCGCCTTTCCTAGCTCATCAAACTAGAAACACGCGGCTGCAGTGACAGGGACAATGCATGCAATTGGTTGTAGAAGGGAACCTTGCTGAACAAACATCTTTAGCAGACCTTCTAATTTTTTATCCATAGGATCTTGGAAAGCACAACTATCTTCTATGGGTATAGTGGCGCGCTTGTGTAGAGTAGAAACCGCCCCCTCGACCTTGGGGACTGTCTGC
>NC_069504.1:7915991-7949805 GCF_027579735.1 Bombina bombina | reverse complement strand
AATTACATGTTACTTATTACTTAGTATAGCCTTATGTATGTCCCATCAAGACTAACACATATTACATGTTACTTATTACTTAGTATAGCCTTATGTATGTCCCCATCAAGTCTACCCATATTACATGTTACGTTATCACTTAGTTTATAACCTTATGCATGTCCGATCAAGTCTACCCTTAATTACATGTTACTTAATACTTAGTATAACCTTATGTATGTCCCATCAAGTCTACACATATTACTGTTTACTTATTACTTAGTATAACCTTATGCATGTCCCCATCACGTCTACACATATTACATGTTACTTATTACTTAGTATAACCTTATGCATGTCCCATCAAGTCTACAACATATTACATGTTACTTATTACTTAGTATAAACCTTATGTATGTCCCCATCAAGGTCTAACACATATTACAATGTTACTTATTACTTAGTATAGCCTTATGCATGTCCCATCAAGTCTACACACATATTACATGTTACTTATTACTTAGTATAACCTTATGTATGTCCTATCAAGTCTACACATATTACATGTTACTTATTACTTAGTATAGCCTTATGTATGTCTCATCAAGACTACACATATTACATGTTACTGTTTCCTTAGGATAACCTTATGTATGTCCCATCAAGTCTACACATATTACATGTTACTTATTACTTAGTATAACCTTATGTATGTCCCATCAAGTCTACACATATTACATGTTTACTATTACTTAGTATAACCTTATGTATGTCCCATCAAGTCTACACATATTACATGTTACTTATTACTTAGTATAGCCTTATGCATGTCCCATCAGGTCTACACATATTACATGTTACTGTTTCCTTAGGATAGCCTTATGTATGTCCCAGGCATTTTTGGATTCCTTTACAGTACATGTGTTTACCACCTCAATAGGAAGTTTATCCATGAATCCAGTACCCTTTCTGTAAAAATAATGCTTCCTCACATTTCTTCTGAACCTGCTACCCAGTAACTTAAGACTGTAACCCCTTGTTTTGGCATTTGTTTTTAGTGGAAAATATATCTGAAGGTTTCTATCATGTCACCTTTTTCCCTTCTCTCCTCTAAACTATACATATGTAGGTCATAGAGTCTTTCTTTGTATATTTTAGAGTATGTACCATTTAGTACCTCCTCTGTACAGTTTCTAGTTTATTTATATTCTTCTGGAGAGGTGGGTCTCCAGGACTGGTACTCAATATTTCCATATGAGGCCTAACTAGCGATACAGAGGTCAGGAGATATGACAAATGTATTAGTTCACACTCTACAGGGGGTTGCAATATAGAGATCAGGAGATAGGATAGATTTAAGCCCTACCTAAATAAGCATTGATAATTCTCCACTAGCAATATTTTAAACGTTCACATTATTATAGGGCATCAGTTACAGTCATGGTTATGTTAGCATTATTATAGGCATAGTACAGTCATGGCTATGTTAGCATTATTATAGGCATTAGTACAGTCATGGCTATGTTAGCATTATTATAAGCATCAGTACAGTCATGGCTATGTTAGCCATTATTATAAGCATTCAGGTACAGTCATGGCGATGTTAGCATTATTATAAGCATTAGTACAGGTCATGCGTATGTTAGCATTATTATATGCATTAGTACAGTCATGGCTATGTTAGCATTATTATAAGCATTAGTACAGTCATGGTTATGTTAGCATTATTATAGGCATTGAGTACAGTCATGCTATGTTAGCATTATTATAGCATCAGTACAGTCATGGCTATGTTAGCATTATTATAAGCATTAGTACAGTCATGGCTATGTTAGCATTATTATAGGCATTAGTACAGTCATGGCTATGTTAGCATTATTATAAGCATTAGTACAGTCATGGTTATGTTAGCATTATTATAGGCATTAGTACAGGTCATGGCTATGTTTAGCATTATTATAAGCATTAGTACAGTCATGGCTATGTTAGCATTATTATAAGCATCAGTACAGTCATGGCTATGTTAGCATTATTTAAGGCATTAGTACAGATCTTGGCTATGTTAGCATTATTATAGGCATAGTACAGTCATGGCTATGTTAGGCATTATTATAAGCATCAGTACAGTCATGGCTATGTTAGCATTTATTATAGGCATTAGTACAGTCATGGTTATGTTAGCATATTATATAAGCATCAGTACAGTCATGGCTATGTAGCATTTATTATAGCATAAGTAGCAGTCATGGCTGTGTTAGCATTATTATAGGCATTAGTCACAGTCATGGCTATGTTCGCATTATTATAGGCATCAGTACAGTCATGGCTATGTTAGCATTATTATAGGCATCAGTACAGTCATGGCTATGTTAGCATTATTATAGGCAATTAGTACAGTCATGGCTAAGTTAGCATTATTATAGGCATTAGTACAGTCATGGCTGTGTTAGCATTATTATAGGCATTAGTACAGTCATGGCTATGTTAGCAATATTATAGGCATTAGTACAGGTCATGGTTATGTTAGCATTATTATAGGCATTAGTACAGTCATGGCTATGTTAGCATTATTATAAGCATCAGTACAGTCATGGCTATGTTAGCATTATTATAAGCATCAGTACAGTCATGGCTATGTTAGCATTATTATAAGCATCAGTACAGTCATGGTTATGTTAGCATTATTATAAGCATCAGTACAGTCATGGCTATGTTAGCATTATTATAAGCGTCAGTACAGTCATGGCTATGTTAGCTTATTATAAGCATTAGTACAGTCATGGCTAATGTTAGCATTATTATAGGCATTAGAACAGTCATGGCTAGGTTAGCATTATATAAGCAATCCAGTACAGTCATGGCTCTACTGTTAGCATTCTTATAAGCCTCAGTACAGTCATAGGGCTATGTTAGCATATTATAAGCATTAGTACAGTCATGGTTATGTTAGCATTATTATAGGCATCAGTACAGTCATGGCTATGTTCAGTCATGATTATAGGCATTCGTACAGTCCATGGTTATGTTAGCATTATTATAAGCATTAGTACAGTCATGGTTATCGTTCGCATTAGTTATAAGCATCAGTACAGTCCATGGCTATGTTAGCATTATTATAGGCATTAGTACAGTCATGGCTATGTTAGCATTATTATAAGCTTAAGTACAGTCATGGCTATGTTAGCTTTATTATAGGCATCAGTACACTCGATGGCTATGGTTAGCATTTATTATAAGCATTAGTACAGTCAGGCATGTTAGCATTATTATAGGCATTAGTACAGTCATGGCTATGTTAGCATTATTATAGGCATTAGTACAGTCATGGCTATGTTAGCATTATTATAAGCATCAGTACAGTCATGGCTATGTTAGCATTATTATAAGCATCAGTACAGTCATGGTTATGTTAGCATTATTATAAGCATTAATACAGTCATGGCTATGTTAGCATTATTATAAGCATTAGTACAGTCATGGCTATGTTAGCATTATTATAAGCATTAGTACAGTCATGGCTATGTTAGCATTATTATAGGCATTAGTACAGTCATGGCTATGTTAGCATTATTATAAGCATTAGTACAGTCATGGTTATGTTAGCATTATTATAAGCATTAGTACAGTCATGGCTATGTTAGCATTATTATAAGCATAAGTACAGTCATGGCTATGTTAGCATTATTATAAGCATTAGTACAGTCATGGCCTCTGTTTAGGCATTATTATAAGCATCAGTACAGTCATGGCTATGATAGCATTTATTATAAGCATTCGTACAGTCATGGCTATGTTAGCATTATTATAAGCATTCAGTACCGTCATGGCTATGTTAGCATTATTATAAGCATCAGTACAGTCATGGCTATGTTAAGCCTTATTATAAGCATCAGTACAGTCATGGCTATGTTAGCATTATTATATGCATCAGTACACCCTGATCATGGCTATGTTAGCGTTCTTATAAGCATCAGCAGTACAGTCATGGCTATGTTAGCATTATTATAAGCATCCGACAGTCGATGGCTATGTTAGCATTATTATAGGCATTAGTACAGTCATGGTTCATGTTAGCATTATTATAAGCATCAGTACAGTCATGGCTATGTTAGCATTATTATAAGCATAAGTACAGTCATGGCTGTGTTAGCATTATTATAGGCATTAGTACAGTCATGGCTATGTTAGCATTATTATAGGCATCAGTACAGTCATGGCTATGTTAGCATTATTATAGGCATCAGTACAGTCATGGCTATGTTAGCATTATTATAGGCATTAGTACAGTCATGGCTATGTTAGCATTATTATAGGCATTAGTACAGTCATGGCTGTGTTAGCATTATTATAGGCATTAGTACAGTCATGGCTATGTTAGCATTATTATAGGCATTAGTACAGTCATGGTTATGTTAGCATTATTATAGGCATTAGTACAGTCATGGCTATGTTAGCATTATTATAAGCATCAGTACAGTCATGGCTATGTTAGCATTATTATAAGGCATTCAGTACAGTCATGGCTATGTTAGCATTATTATAAGCATCAGTACAGTCATGGTTATGTTAGCATTATTATAAGCATCAGTACAGTCATGGCTATGTTAGCATTATTATAAGCGTCAGTACAGTCATGACTATGTTAGCATTATTATAAGCATTAGTACAGTCATGGCTATGTTAGCATTATTATAGGCATTAGTACAGTCATGGCTATGTTAGCATTATTATAAGCATCAGTACAGTCATGGCTATGTTAGCATTATTATAAGCCTCAGTACAGTCATGGCTATGTTAGCATTATTATAAGCATTAGTACAGTCATGGTTATGTTAGCATTATTATAGGCATCAGTACAGTCATGGCTATGTTAGCATTATTATAGGCATTAGTACAGTCATGGTTATGTTAGCATTATTATAAGCATTAGTACAGTCATGGTTATGTTAGCATTATTATAAGCATCAGTACAGTCATGGCTATGTTAGCATTATTATAGGCATTAGTACAGTCATGGCTATGTTAGCATTATTATAAGCATAAGTACAGTCATGGCTATGTTAGCATTATTATAGGCATCAGTACAGTCATGGCTATGTTAGCATTATTATAAGCATTAGTACAGTCATGGCTATGTTAGCATTATTATATGCATTAGTACAGTCATGGCTATGTTAGCATTATTATAAGCATCAGTACAGTCATGGCTATGTTAGCATTATTATAAGCATCAGTACAGTCATGGTTATGTTAGCATTATTATAAGCATTAATACAGTCATGGCTATGTTAGCATTATTATAGGCATTAGTACAGTCATGGCTATGTTAGCATTATTATAAGCATTAGTACAGTCATGGCTATGTTAGCATTATTATAGGCATTAGTACAGTCATGGCTATGTTAGCATTATTATAAGCATTAGTACAGTCATGGTTATGTTAGCATTATTATAAGCATTAATACAGTCATGGCTATGTTAGCATTATTATAAGCATTAGTACAGTCATGGCTATGTTAGCATTATTATAAGCATTAGTACAGTCATGGCTATGTTAGCATTATTATAAGCATCAGTACAGTCATGGTTATGTTAGCATTATTATAGGCATTAGTACAGTCATGGCTATGTTAGCATTATTATAAGCATCAGTACAGTCATGGCTATGTTAGCATTATTATAAGCATCAGTACAGTCATGGCTATGTTAGCATTATTATAAGCATTAGTACAGTCATGGCAATGTTAGCATTATTATAAGCATCAGTACAGTCATGGCTATGTTAGCATTATTATAAGCATCAGTACAGTCATGGCTATGTTAGCATTATTATAAGCATTAGTACAGTCATGGCTATGTTAGCATTATTATAAGCATTAGTACAGTCATGGTTATGTTAGCATTATTATAGGCATCAGTACAGTCATGGCTATGTTAGCATTATTATAGGCATCAGTACAGTCATGGCTATGTTAGCATTATTATAGGCATCAGTACAGTCATGGCTATGTTAGCATTATTATAGGCATTAGTACAGTCATGGCTATGTTAGCATTATTATAGGCATAAGTACAGTCATGGCTGTGTTAGCATTATTATAGGCATTAGTACAGTCATGGCTATGTTAGCATTATTATAAGCATTAGTACAGTCATGGCTATGTTAGCATTATTATAGGCATTAGTACAGTCATGGCTATGTTAGCATTATTATAAGCATCAGTACAGTCATGGCTATGTTAGCATTATTATAGGCATTAGTACAGTCATGGTTATGTTAGCATTATTATAAGCGTCAGTACAGTCATGGTTATGTTAGCATTATTATAAGCATTAGTACAGTCATGGCTATGTTAGCATTATTATAAGCATTAGTACAGTCATGGCTATGTTAGCATTATTATAAGCATCAGTACAGTCATGGTTATGTTAGCATTATTATAGGCATTAGTACAGTCATGGCTATGTTAGCATTATTATAAGCATCAGTACAGTCATGGCTATGTTAGCATTATTATAAGCATTAGTACAGTCATGGCTATGTTAGCATTATTATAAGCATCAGTACAGTCATGGCTATGTTAGCATTATTATAAGCATCAGTACAGTCATGGCTATGTTAGCATTATTATAAGCATTAGTACAGTCATGGCTATGTTAGCATTATTATAAGCATTAGTACAGTCATGGTTATGTTAGCATTATTATAGGCATTAGTACAGTCATGGCTATGTTAGCATTATTATAGGCATCAGTACAGTCATGGCTATGTTAGCATTATTATAGGCATAAGTACAGTCATGGCTGTGTTAGCATTATTATAGGCATTAGTACACTCATGGCTATGTTAGCATTATTATAAGCATTAGTACAGTCATGGCTATGTTAGCATTATTATAGGCATTAGTACAGTCATGGCTATGTTAGCATTATTATAAGCATCAGTACAGTCATGGCTATGTTAGCATTATTATAGGCATTAGTACAGTCATGGCTATGTTAGCATTATTATAGGCATTAGTACAGTCATGGCTCTGTTAGCATTATTATAGGCATTAGTACAGTCATGGCTCTGTTAGCATTATTATAAGCGTCAGTACAGTCATGGCTATGTTAGCATTATTATAGGCATTAGTACAGTCATGGTTATGTTAGCATTATTATAAGCATTAGTACAGTCATGGCTATGTTAGCATTATTATAGGCATTAGTACAGTCATGGCTATGTTAGCATTATTATAGGCATTAGTACAGTCATGGCTCTGTTAGCATTATTATAGGCATTAGTACAGTCATGGCTCTGTTAGCATTATTATAAGCGTCAGTACAGTCATGGCTATGTTAGCATTATTATAGGCATTAGTACAGTCATGGCTCTGTTAGCATTATTATAGGCATTAGTACAGTCATGGCTCTGTTAGCATTATTATAAGCGTCAGTACAGTCATGGCTATGTTAGCATTATTATAGGCATTAGTACAGTCATGGCTATGTTAGCATTATTATAAGCATTAGTACAGTCATGGCTATGTTAGCATTATTATAAGCATTAGTACAGTCATGGCTATGTTAGCATTATTATAAGCATCAGTACAGTCATGGCTATGTTAGCATTATTATAAGCATCAGTACAGTCATGGCTATGTTAGCATTATTATAAGCATCAGTACAGTCATGGCTATGTTGGCATTATTTTGGCTATGGCGGAAACATCTATTGACATTGAAATGTATTGTCATCTTCATTTCCTTAATTAGTAAGGTGTTAACATGTGCAGAATGACATATTTTGGGTATTTTCCTTAATGGAAGTAATCAACAAGGTATTGGCAGATACTGGACCAATGTCACTGTCACTTCTTCAGCTGTTGACATATTGGTGTAAAGAATGTGTGTATAATACACATAAAAATATAATAAGCTAAATTCTTAGTAGAGCAAATTCGATGGCAGATGTATTTTGCGTGATCTTGTGCAGAGAATCACACAGAATCTGCGGATGGTTAAACATTTTAACTAAAGCATTTTAATTCGTCTGAAACTTCTCTAGCGTGCCCTATACTTTTAAGGATATCTTTAGGAGTGCTATTAGTAAGCTCATAAGACCTGACGTAAACCGTTATTACTAGTATAGCACAGAATTACCAGGCTATAGAACTAAACTACTTTAGCCCCATTGGCTTAGTGCTTGAGCAATATCCGACATGCATTTTACTGCACACACCTCTAATATGTGCACTTGTGCTATCTGACATACAGATGTTTGTGTCAAGGAATAAAAAAAGAAGCACTATTAATTCAAGCAAAGTTAACACAACAGAGCTAACATTTTTACTCCTCTTGTAATTTAGTCCAATATATGTAAAAATATGGCATAAAGTGTGAAATGTATTATTAGATAAATATAGTTTATTTTTTAACTATGTCTTTAAATGAGAACAGAGTGTCAGTGCTAAAATTGTAAATGAAAAAGCTGCCAAGAATGGTGAATAGGAGGTATAGAGATGGTACAAATAGTAGTGAATAGGAGGTATAGAGATGGTACAAATAGTAGTGAATAGGAGGTATAGAGATGGTACAAATAGTAGTGAATAGGAGGTATAGAGATGGTACAAATAGTAGTGAATAGGAGGTATAGAGATGGTACAAATAGTAGTGAATAGGAGGTATAGAGATGGTACAAATAGTAGTGAATAGGAGGTATAAAGATGGTACAAATAGTAGTGAATAGGAGGTATAGAGATGGTACAAATAGTAGTGAATAGGAGGTATAGAGATGGTATAAATAGTGGTGAATAGGAGGTATAAAGATGGTACAAATAGTGGTGAATAGGAGGTATAGAGATGGTATAAATAGTGGTGAATAGGAGGTATAGAGATGGTACAAATAGTAGTGAATAGGAGGTATAAAGATGGTACAAATAGTAGTGAATAGGAGGTATAGAGATGGTATAAATAGTGGTGAATAGGAGGTATAGAGATGGTACAAATAGTAGTGAATAGGAGGTATAAAGATGGTACAAATAGTGGTGAATAGGAGGTATAGAGATGGTACAAATAGTGGTGAATAGGAGGTATAGAGATGGTACAAATAGTAGTGAATAGGAGGTATAGAGATGGTACAAATAGTGGTGAATAGGAGGTATAGAGATGGTACAAATAGTAGTGAATAGGAGGTATAGAGATGGTATAAATAGTGGTGAATAGGAGGTATAGAGATGGTACAAATAGTGGTGAATAGGAGGTATAGAGATGGTACAAATAGTAGTGAATAGGAGGTATAGAGATGGTATAAATAGTGGTGAATAGGAGGTATAGAGATGGTACAAATAGTAGTGAATAGGAGGTATAAAGATGGTACAAATAGTGGTGAATAGGAGGTATAGAGATGGTACAAATAGTAGTGAATAGGAGGTATAAAGATGGTACAAATAGTAGTGAATAGGAGGTAAGGAGATGGTGCCAATAGTAGTGAATAGGAGGTATAGAGATGGTACAAATAGTGGTGAATAGGAGGTATAAAGATGGTACAAATAGTGGTGAATAGGAGGTATAGAGATGGTATAAATAGTAGTGAATAGGAGGTATAGAGATGGTACAAATAGTGGTGAATAGGAGGTATAAAGATGGTACAAATAGTGGTGAATAGGAGGTATAGAGATGGTATAAATAGTGGTGAATAGGAGGTATAGAGATGGTACAAATAGTGGTGAATAGGAGGTATAGAGATGGTACAAATAGTGGTGAATAGGAGGTATAGAGATGGTACAAATAGTAGTGAATAGGAGGTATAAAGATGGTACAAATAGTGGTGAACAGGAGGTATAAAGATGGTACAAATAGTGGTGAACAGGAGGTATAAAGATGGTACAAATAGTGGTGAATAGGAGGTATAAAGATGGTACAAATAGTGGTGAACAGGAGGTATAAAGATGGTACAAATAGTGGTGAATAGGAGGTATAGAGATGGTATAAATAGTGGTGAATAGGAGGTATAGAGATGGTACAAATAGTGGTGAATAGGAGGTATAGAGATGGTATAAATAGTAGTGAATAGGAGGTATAGAGATGGTACAAATAGTGGTGAACAGGAGGTATAGAGATGGTACAAATAGTGGTGAACAGGAGGTATAAAGATGGTACAAATAGTGGTGAATAGGAGGTATAGAGATGGTATAAATAGTGGTGAATAGGAGGTATAGAGATGGTACAAATAGTGGTGAATAGGAGGTATAGAGATGGTACAAATAGTGGTGAATAGGAGGTATAGAGATGGTACAAATAGTAGTGAATATGTGGTATGGAGATGGTGCCCATAGTAGTGAATAGGAGGTATAGAGGTGGTACAAATAGTGGTGAATATGAGTTATAGAGATGGTACAAATATGGTGAATAGGAGGTATAGAGAGGGTACAAATAGTGGTGAATAGGAGGTATAGAGATGGTACAAATAGTGGTGAATAGGAGGTATAGAGATGGTACAAATAGTGGTGAATAGGAGGTATAGAGAGGGTACAAATAGTGGTGAATAGGAGGTATAGAGATGGTACAAATAGTGGTGAATAGGAGGTATAGAGATGGTACAAATAGTGGTGAATAGGAGGTATAGAGATGGTACAAATAGTGGTGAATAGGAGGTATAGAGATGGTACAAATAGTGGTGAATAGGAGGTATAGAGATGGTACAAATAGTGGTGAATAGGAGGTATAGAGAGGGTACAAATAGTGGTGAATACGAGGTATAGAGATGGTACAAATAGTAGTGAATAGGAGGTATAAAGATGGTACAAATAGTGGTGAACAGGAGGTATAAAGATGGTACAAATAGTGGTGAACAGGAGGTATAAAGATGGTACAAATAGTGGTGAATAGGAGGTATAAAGATGGTACAAATAGTGGTGAACAGGAGGTATAAAGATGGTACAAATAGTGGTGAATAGGAGGTATAGAGATGGTATAAATAGTGGTGAATAGGAGGTATAGAGATGGTACAAATAGTGGTGAATAGGAGGTATAGAGATGGTATAAATAGTAGTGAATAGGAGGTATAGAGATGGTACAAATAGTGGTGAACAGGAGGTATAGAGATGGTACAAATAGTGGTGAACAGGAGGTATAAAGATGGTACAAATAGTGGTGAATAGGAGGTATAGAGATGGTATAAATAGTGGTGAATAGGAGGTATAGAGATGGTACAAATAGTGGTGAATAGGAGGTATAGAGATGGTACAAATAGTGGTGAATAGGAGGTATAGAGATGGTACAAATAGTAGTGAATATGTGGTATGGAGATGGTGCCCATAGTAGTGAATAGGAGGTGAATAGGAGGTATAGAGGTGGTACAAATAGTGGTGAATATGAGTTATAGAGATGGTACAAATATGGTGAATAGGAGGTATAGAGAGGGTACAAATAGTGGTGAATAGGAGGTATAGAGATGGTACAAATAGTGGTGAATAGGAGGTATAGAGATGGTACAAATAGTGGTGAATAGGAGGTATAGAGAGGGTACAAATAGTGGTGAATAGGAGGTATAGAGATGGTACAAATAGTGGTGAATAGGAGGTATAGAGATGGTACAAATAGTGGTGAATAGGAGGTATAGAGATGGTACAAATAGTGGTGAATAGGAGGTATAGAGATGGTACAAATAGTGGTGAATAGGAGGTATAGAGATGGTACAAATAGTGGTGAATAGGAGGTATAGAGAGGGTACAAATAGTGGTGAATACGAGGTATAGAGATGGTACAAATAGTGGTGAATATGAGGTAAGGAGATGGTGCCAATAGTAGTGAATATGAGGTAGGGAGATGGTGTCAATAGTAGTGAATAGGAGGTAGGGAGATGGTGCAAATAGTGGTGAATACGAGGTATAGAGATGGTATAAATAGTAGTGAATATGAGGTAAGGAGATGGTGCCAATAGTAGTGAATAGGAGGTAGGGAGATGGTGCCAATAGTAGTGAATAGGAGGTAGGGAGATGGTGCCAATAGTAGTGAATAAGAGGTAGGGAGATGGTGCCAATAGTAGTGAATAAGAGGTAAGGAGATGGTGCCAATAGTAGTAAATAGGAGGTAGGAAGATGGTGCCAATAGTAGGGAATATGAGGTAAGGAGATGGTGCCAATAGTAGTGAATAGGAGGTAGGGAGATGGTGCCAATAGAAGAGAATATGAGGTAGGGAGATAGTGCCAGTAGTATTGAATGTGAGGTAAGGAGATGGTGCCAATAGTAGTGAATAAGAGGTAGGGAGATGGTGCCAATAGTAGTGAATAGGAGGTAGGGAGATGGTGCCAATAGTAGTGAATAAGAGGTAGGGAGATGGTGCCAATAGTAGTGAACATGAGGTAGGGAGATGGTGCCAATAGTAGTGAACATGAGGTAAGGAGATGGTGCCAATAGTGGTGAATAGGAGGTAGGGAGATGGTGCCAATAGTAGTGAATAAGAGGTAGGGAGATGGTGCCAATAGTAGTGAATACGAGGTAGGGAGATGGCGCCAATAGTAGTAAATACGAGGTAGGGAGATGGTGCCAATAGTAGTAAATACGAGGTAGGCACATGGTGCCAATAGTAGTAAATACGAGGTAGGGAGATGGCACCAATAGTAGTAAATAGGAGGTAGGGAGATGGTGCCAATAGTAGTAAATAGGAGGTAAGGAGATGGTGCCAATAGTAGTAAATAGGAGGTAAGGAGATGGTGCCAATAGTAGTGAATACAAGGTAGGGAGATGGTGCCAATAGTGGTGAATACAAGGTAGGGAGATGGTGCCAATAGTAGTAAATAAGAGGTAAGGAGATGGCGCCAATAGTAGGGAATAAGAGGTAGGGAGATGGTGCCAATAGTAGTGAATAGGAGGTAGGGAGATGGTGCCAATAGTAGTAAATAGGAGGTAAGGAGATGGTGCCAATAGTAGTGAATAGGAGGTAGGGAGATGGTGCCAATAGTAGTGAATAGGAGGTAGGGAGATGGTGCCAATAGTAGTAAATAAGAGGTAAGGAGATGGCGCCAATAGTAGGGAATAAGAGGTAGGGAGATGGTGCCAATAGTAGTGAATAGGAGGTAGGGAGATGGTGCCAATAGTAGTAAATAGGAGGTAAGGAGATGGTGCCAATAGTAGTGAATAGGAGGTAGGGAGATGGTGCCAATAGTAGTGAATAGGAGGTAGGGAGATGGTGCCAATAGTAGTGAATAAGAGGTAGGGAGATGGTGCCAATAGTAGTGAATAGGAGGTAGGGAGATGGCGCCAATAGTAGTGAATATGAGGTAGGGAGATGGCACCAGTAGTAGTGAATACGAGGTAGGGAGATGGTGCCAATAGTAGTGAATATGAGGTAGGGAGATGGCGCCAATAGTGGTGAATATGAGGTAGGGAGATGGTGCCAATTATGGTGAATAGGAGGTAGAAGATGGTGCCAATAGTAGTGAATAGGAGGTATGGAGATGGTACCAATAGTGGTGAATATGAGGTAGGGAGATGGCACTAATAGTGGTGAATAGAAGGTAGGGAGATGGTGCCAATAGTGGTGAATATGAGATATAGAGGTGCTGCCAATAGTGGTGAATAGGAAGTATGGAGATGGTGCCAATTGTAGTGAATAGGAGGTATAGAGGTGCTGCCAATAGTGGTGAATAGGAGGTATAGAGGCACTGCCAATAGTGGTGAATAGGCGGTATAGAGGCACTGCCAAAAGTGGTGAATAGGAGGTATAGAGGTACTGCCAAAAGTGGTGAATAGGAGGTATAGAGACACTGCCAAAAGTGGTGAATAGGAGGTATAGAGGCACTGCCAAAAGTGGTGAATAGGAGGTATAGAGGCACTGCCAATAGTGGTGAATAGGAGGTATAGAGGCACTGCCAAAAGTGGTGAATAGGAGGTATAGAGGTACTGCCAATAGTGGTGAATAGGAGGTATAGAGATACTGCCAATAGTGGTGAATATGAGGTATAGAGGTACTGCCAATAGTGGTGAATAGGAGGTATAGAGATACTGCCAATAGTAGTGAATATGAGGTATAGAGGTACTGCCAATAGTAGTGAATAGGAGGTATAGAGGCACTGCCAATAGTGGTGAATAGGAGGTATACTACAGGTTGTCATGTAATGAAGAGGTTAGTAGATGTCACTGTCACACTACAGGTTGTTATGTAATGAAGAGGTTAGTAGACGTCCCTGTCACACTACAGGTTGTCATGTAATGAAGAGGTTAGTAGACGTCACTGTCACACTACAGGTTGTTATGTAATGAAGAGGTTAGTAGACGTCCCTGTCACACTACAGGTTGTCATGTAATGAAGAGACTAGCAGACGTCACTGTCACACTACAGGTTGTCATGTAATGAAGAGGTTAGTAGACGTCACTGTCACACTACAGGTTGTCATGTAATGAAGAGGTTAGTAGATGTCACTGTCACACTACAGGTTGTCATGTAATGAAGAGATTAGTAGATGTCACTGTCACACTACAGGTTGTCATGTAATAAAGAGGTTAGTAGACGTCACTGTCACACTACAGGTTGTCATGTAATGAAGAGGTTAGTAGACGTCCCTGTCACACTACAGGTTGTCATGTAATGAAGAGGTTAGTAGACGTCCCTGTCACACTACAGGTTGTCATGTAATGAAGTGGTTAGTAGACGTCACTGTCACACTACAGTTTGTCATGTAATGAAGAGGTTAGTAGACGTCACTGTCACACTACAGGTTGTCATGTAATGAAGAGGTTAGTAGACATCACTGTTACACTACAGGTTGTCATGTAATGAAGAGGTTAGTAGACGTCACTGTCACACTACAGGTTGTCATTTAATGAAGAGGTTAGTAGACGTCCCTGTCACACTACAGGTTGTCATGTAATGAAGAGGTTAGTAGACGTCACTGTCACACTACAAGTTGTCATGTAATGAAGAGGTTAGTAGACGTCACTGTCACACTACAGGTTGTCATGTAATGAAGAGGTTAGTAGACATCACTGTCACACTACAGGTTGTCATGTAATGAAGAGGTTAGTAGACGTCACTGTCACACTACAGGTTGTCATGTAATGAAGAGGTTAGTAGACGTCACTGTCACACTACAGGTTGTCATGTAATGAAGAGGTTAGGAGACGTCACTGTCACACTACAGGTTGTCATGTAATGAAGAGGTTAGGAGACGTCACTATCACACTACAGGTTGTCATGTAATGAAGAGGTTAGTAGACGTCACTGTCACACTACAGGTTGTCATGTAATGAAGAGGTTAGTAGACGTCCCTGTCACACTACAGGTTGTCATGTAATGAAGAGGTTAGTAGATGTCACTGTCACACTACAGGTTGTCATGTAATAAAGAGGTTAGTAGACGTCCCTGTCACACTACAGGTTGTCATGTAATGAAGAGGTTAGTAGACGTCCCTGTCACACTACAGGTTGTCATGTAATGAAGAGGTTAGTAGACGTCACTGTTACACTACAGGTTGTCATGTAATGAAGAGGTTAGTAGACATCACTGTTACACTACAGGTTGTCATGTAATGAAGAGGTTAGTAGACATCACTGTCACACTACAGGTTGTCATGTAATGAAGAGGTTAGTAGACGTCACTGTCACACTGCAGGTTGTCATGTAATGAAGAGGTTAGTAGACGTCACTGTCACACTACAGGTTGTCATGTAATGAAGTGGTTAGTAGACGTCACTGTCACACTACAGGTTGTCATGTAATGAAGTGGTTAGTAGACGTCACTGTCACACTACAGGTTGTTATGTAATGAAGAGGTTAGTAGATGTCACTGTCACACTACAGGTTGTCATGTAATGAAGAGGTTAGGAGACGTCACTGTCACACTACAGGTTGTTATGTAATGAAGAGGTTAGTAGATGTCACTGTTACACTACAGGTTGTCATGTAATGAAGTGGTTAGTAGACGTCACTGTCACACTACAGGTTGTCATGTAATGAAGAGGTTAGTAGATGTCACTGTCACACTACAGGTTGTCATGTAATGAAGAGGTTAGGAGACGTCACTGTCACACTACAGGTTGTCATGTAATGAAGTGGTTAGTAGACGTCACTGTCACACTACAGGTTGTCATGTAATGAAGAGGTTAGTAGACGTCACTGTCACACTACAGGTTGTTATGTAATGAAGAGGTTAGTAGACGTCCCTGTCACACTACAGGTTGTCATGTAATGAAGAGACTAGCAGACGTCACTGTCACACTACAGGTTGTCATGTAATGAAGAGGTTAGTAGACGTCACTGTCACACTACAGGTTGTCATATATATACAAGGATATGTATGTAGAACGCATATCATGTATATAGAAGGATGTTTATATAGAAGGATATGTATGTAGAAGACATATCATGTATATAGATGACATATCATGTATACAGAAAGATACGTAAATAGAAGACATATGTATATAGGATATGTAAATAGAAGACATATCATGTACATAGAAGGATGTGTATATAGAAGACATCATGTTTATAGAAGATATATCATGTTTATAGAAGACAACCTGTTTATAGAAGAAATATATAATAACCTGGAGGTGACATATCATGTATATAATTAGCTGGAGATGACATATCATGTATATAATAACCTGGAGCTGACATATCATGTATATAATTACCTGGAGATGAAATATCATGTATATAATAACTTGGAGATGACATATCATGTATATAATAACTTGGAGCTGACATATGTATATAATAACTTGTAGATGAAATATCATGTATATAATAACTTGTAGATGAAATATCATGTATATAATAACTTGGAGATGACATATGTATATAATAACTTGGAGATGAAATATCATGTATATAATAACTTGGAGCTGACATATCATGTATATAATAACTTGGAGATGACATATCATGTATATAATAACTTGGAGATGAAATATCATGTATATAATAACTTGGAGATGAAATATCATGTATATAATAACTTGGAGATGACATATCATGTATATAATAACTTGGAGATGACATATCATGTATATAATAACTTGGAGATGAAATATCATGTATATAATAACTTGGAGATGACATATCATGTATATAATAACTTGGAGATGACATGTCATGTATATAATAACTTGGAGATGACATGTCATGTATATAATAACTTGGAGATGACATGTCATGTATATAATTATCTGGAGATGACATGTCATGTATATAATTACCTGGAGATGACATGTCATGTATATAATTATCTGGAGATGACATGTCATGTATATAATTACCTGGAGATGACATGTCATGTATATAATTATCTGGAGATGACATGTCATGTATATAATAACTTGGAGATGACATGTCATGTATATAATTATCTGGAGATGACATGTCATGTATATAATTACCTGGAGATGACATGTCATGTATATAATTACCTGGAGATGACATGTCATGTATATAATTACCTGGAGATGACATGTCATGTATATAATTATCTGGAGATGACATGCCATGTATATAATTACCTGGAGATGACATGTCATGTATATAATTACCTGGAGATGACATGTCATGTATATAATTATCTGGAGATGACATGTCATGTATATAATAACTTGGAGATGACATGTCATGTATATAATTATCTGGAGATGACATGTCATGTATATAATTACCTGGAGATGACATGTCATGTATATAATTACCTGGAGATGACATGTCATGTATATAATTACCTGGAGATGACATGTCATGTATATAATTACCTGGAGATGACATGTCCTGTATATAATTATCTGGAGATGACATGTCATGTATATAATAACTTGGAGATGACATGTCATGTATATAATTATCTGGAGATGACATGTCATGTATATAATAACTTGGAGATGACATGTCATGTATATAATAACTTGGAGATGACATGTCATGTATATAATTATCTGGAGATGACATGTCATGTATATAATTACCTGGAGATGACATGTCATGTATATAATTATCTGGAGATGACATGTCATGTATATAATTATCTGGAGATGACATGTCATGTATATAATTACCTGGAGATGACATGTCATGTATATAATTATCTGGAGATGACATGTCATGTATATAATTACCTGGAGATGACATGTCATGTATATAATTACCTAGAGATGACATGTCATGTATATAATTACCTGGAGATGACATGTCATGTATATAATAACTTGGAGATGACATGTCATGTATATAATTATCTGGAGATGACATGTCATGTATATAATTACCTGGAGATGACATGTCATGTATATAATTATCTGGAGATGACATGTCATGTATATAATTACCTGGAGATGACATGTCATGTATATAATTATCTGGAGATGACATGTCATGTATATAATTACCTGGAGATGACATGTCATGTATATAATTATCTGGAGATGACATGTCATGTATATAATAACTTGGAGATGACATGTCATGTATATAATTATCTGGAGATGACATGTCATGTATATAATTATCTGGAGATGACATGTCATGTATATAATTACCTGGAGATGACATGTCATGTATATAATTATCTGGAGATGACATGTCATGTATATAATTACCTGGAGATGACATGTCATGTATATAATTATCTGGAGATGACATGTCATGTATATAATTACCTGGAGATGACATGTCATGTATATAATTATCTGGAGATGACATGTCATGTATATAATTATCTGGAGATGACATGTCATGTATATAATTACCTGGAGATGACATGTCATGTATTCTGGATTTTGGAGTTTACTAAAGTTTCATGGACATGCAACACAAGTAGATAAACTGAAGAGATAAACAATATTTATTCAGAAACCCCAGAGTCTGACTAAGCTAATTATTCCCTCTCTACTTCCTATTGTAAAAGCAGTGGCCGTGCTCTCTTTAAAGGGACGTTTTTCTTTCATGACTCAGATAGAAGATATAATTTTAAATCATTTACTTTTTTTATCAAATTTGCTTCATTCTCTTGGTATCCTTTGTTTTAAGCGACGCAACACATTTTGGCATATTTTGTATGTGCAGTTACCAATCAGCTCCCAGTTGTGCACTGCTACACCTGAGACTACCTAGGTATGCTGTTTAACAAAGGATACCAAGAGAACCAGGCAAATGAGATAATAGAAGTAAAATTTGAAGTTGTTTACCATTATATGTCTGAATCATGAATGAAAAAACAACATGTATGGTTACCTGATAAATTAATTTCATTATGGTGAGAGTCCACAAGTCAGCATATCTGGGAAATTGCCCTTCTGACCACTAGGAGGAGGCAAACACCCCAACACACCTGAGCTTTAAATCCCGTCCACTTCCCATGATCTTCAGCCACACAAATAACCAAGTAGATGAGGAAAAAAGTGGGACGAAGAAGGGCAAAAAGTGCCGCTGCCACCTGAAGAAAAAGAAAGGGCGGGGCTTGTGGGCTCTCATCACCTGAAAGAAATTAATTTATCAGGTAAGCATTCATCAGATGGTGAGAGTCCACAAGTCAGTACCATGAAAAGGGGGGAAGACGGCCTTAGAAAAAACACAGTGATAAAACTTGTGTGCAAAGAAGACAAAGTAGCCTCATTACGTGAGGCCTAAGAAGAAGCCACTGCTCTTGTGATAACCAATCAGGGGGAGCCGTATGAATTATAGCTTTAAGCACAGTGGCTTAAAGGGACCTCGAGATATGTTTATAAAAGAAATAACTGGCTCTGTATTAACAGAAGGAGAGAGAACTAAAGGAATAACTGGCTCTGTACTAACAGAAGGAGAGGGAACTAAAGGAATAACTGGCTCTGTACTAACAGAAGGAGAGGGAACTAAAGGAATAACTGGCTCTGTACTAACAGAAGGGAGAGGGAACTAACGGAATAACTGGCTCTGTACTAACAGAAGGAGAGGGAACTAAAGGAATAACTGGCTCTGTACTAACAGAAGGGAGAGGGAACTAACGGAATAACTGGCTCTGTACTAACAGAAGGAGAGGGAACTAAAGGAATAACTGGCTCTGTACTAACAGAAGGGAGAGGGAACTAAAGGAATAACTGGCTCTGTATTAACAGAATGAGAGAGAACTAAAGGAATAACTGGCTCTGTATTAACAGAAGGAGAGGGAACTAAAGGAATAACTGGCTCTGTACTAACAGAAGGAGAGGGAACTAAAGGAATAACTGGCTCTGTACTAACAGAAGGGAGAGGGAACTAAAGGAATAACTGGCTCTTTATTAACAGAATGAGAGGGAACTAAAGGAATAACTGGCTCTGTACTAACAGAAGGAGAGGGAACTAAAGGAATAACTGGCTCTGTACTAACAGAAGGGAGAGGGAACTAAAGGAATAACTGGCTCTGTACTAACAGAAGGGAGAGGGAACTAAAGGGATAACTGGCTCTGTACTAACAGAAGGAGAGGGAACTAAAGGAATAACTGGCTCTGTACTAACAGAAGGGAGAGGGAACTAAAGGAATAACTGGCTCTGTACTAACAGAAGGGAGAGGGAACTAACGGAATAACTGGCTCTGTACTAACAGAAGGAGAGGGAACTAAAGGAATAACTGGCTCTGTACTAACAGAAGGGAGAGGGAACTAACGGAATAACTGGCTCTGTACTAACAGAAGGAGAGGGAACTAAAGGAATAACTGGCTCTGTACTAACAGAATGAGAGGGAACTAAAGGAATAACTGGCTCTGTATTAACAGAATGAGAGAGAACTAAAGGAATAACTGGCTCTGTACTAACAGAAGGAGAGGGAACTAAAGGAATAACTGGCTCTGTATTAACAGAAGGAGAGAGAACTAAAGGAATAACTGGCTCTGTATTAACAGAAGGAGAGGGAACTAAAGGAATAACTGGCTCTGTACTAACAGAAGGAGAGGGAACTAAAGGAATAACTGGCTCTGTACTAACAGAAGGAGAGGGAACTAAAGGAATAACTGGCTCTGTACTAACAGAAGGGAGAGGGAACTAAAGGAATAACTGGCTCTTTATTAACAGAATGAGAGGGAACTAAAGGAATAACTGGCTCTGTACTAACAGAAGGAGAGGGAACTAAAGGAATAACTGGCTCTGTACTAACAGAAGGAGAGGGAACTAAAGGGATAACTGGCTCTGTACTAACAGAAGGAGAGGGAACTAAAGGAATAACTGGCTCTGTACTAACAGAAGGAGAGGGAACTAAAGGAATAACTGGCTCTGTACTAACAGAAGGGAGAGGGAACTAACGGAATAACTGGCTCTGTACTAACAGAAGGAGAGGGAACTAACGGAATAACTGGCTCTGTACTAACAGAAGCGAGAGGGAACTAAAGGGATAACTGGCTCTGTACTAACAGAAGGAGAGGGAACTAACGGAATAACTGGCTCTGTACTAACAGAAGGGAGAGGGAACTAAAGGGATAACTGGCTCTGTACTAACAGAAGGAGAGGGAACTAAAGGAATAACTGGCTCTGTACTAACAGAAGGAGAGGGAACTAAAGGAATAACTGGCTCTGTACTAACAGAAGGAGAGGGAACTAAAGGAATAAATGGCTCTGTACTAACAGAAGGAGAGGGAACTAAAGGAATAAATGGCTCTGTACTAACAGAAGGAGAGGGAACTAAAGGAATAAATGGCTCTGTACTAACAGAAGGAGAGGGAACTAAAGGAATAAATGGCTCTGTACTAACAGAAGGAGAGGGAACTAAAGGAATAAATGGCTCTGTACTAACAGAAGGAGAGGGAACTAAAGGAATAACTGGCTCTGTACTAACAGAATGAGAGGGAACTAACGGAATAACTGGCTCTGTACTAACAGAAGGAGAGGGAACTAAAGGAATAACTGGCTCTGTACTAACAGAAGGAGAGGGAACTAAAGGAATAACTGGCTCTGTACTAACAGAAGGAGAGGGAACTAAAGGAATAACTGGCTCTGTACTAACAGAAGGAGAGGGAACTAAAGGAATAACTGGCTCTGTACTAACAGAATGAGAGGGAACTAAAGGAATAACTGGCTCTGTACTAACAGAAGGGAGAGGGAACTAAAGGAATAACTGGCTCTGTACTAACAGAAGGAGAGGGAACTAAAGGAATAACTGGCTCTGTACTAACAGACCTGACTCTGTATTAACAGAATGAGAGGGAACTAAAGGAATAACTGGCTCTGTACTAACAGAAGGGAGAGGGAACTAAAGGAATAACTGGCTCTGTATTAACAGAAGGGAGAGGGAACTAAAGGAATAACTGGCTCTGTACTAACAGAAGGAGAGGGAACTAAAGGGATAACTGGCTCTGTATTAACAGAAGGGAGAGGGAACTAACGGAATAACTGGCTCTGTATTAACAGAAGGGAGAGGGAACTAACGGAATAACTGGCTCTGTACTAACAGAATGAGAGGGAACTAAAGGAATAACTGGCTCTGTACTAACAGAAGGAGAGGGAACTAAAGGAATAACTGGCTCTGTATTAACAGAAGGGAGAGGGAACTAAAGGAATAACTGGCTCTGTATTAACAGAAGGGAGAGGGAACTAACGGAATAACTGGCTCTGTACTAACAGAATGAGAGGGAACTAAAGGAATAACTGGCTCTGTACTAACAGAAGGAGAGGGAACTAAAGGAATAACTGGCTCTGTACTAACAGAATGAGAGGGAACTAACGGAATAACTGGCTCTGTATTAACAGAAGGAGAGGGAACTAAAGGAATAACTGGCTCTGTACTAACAGAATGAGAGGGAACTAAAGGAATAACTGGCTCTGTACTAACAGAATGAGAGGGAACTAAAGGAATAACTGGCTCTGTACTAACAGAAGGAGAGGGAACTAAAGGAATAACTGGCTCTGTACTAACAGAAGGAGAGGGAACTAAAGGAATAACTGGCTCTGTATTAACAGAAGGGAGAGGGAACTAAAGGAATAACTGGCTCTGTATTAACAGAAGGGAGAGGGAACTAAAGGAATAACTGGCTCTGTACTAACAGAAGGGAGAGGGAACTAAAGGAATAACTGGCTCTGTATTAACAGAAGGGAGAGGGAACTAAAGGAATAACTGACTCTGTATTAACAGAAGGGAGAGGGAACTAAAGGAATAACTGGCTCTGTACTAACAGAATGAGAGGGAACTAAAGGAATAACTGGCTCTGTACTAACAGAAGGGAGAGGGAACTAAAGGAATAACTGGCTCTGTATTAACAGAAGGAGAGAGAACTAAAGGAATAACTGGCTCTGTATTAACAGAAGGAGAGGGAACTAAAGGGATAACTGGCTCTGTACTAACAGAAGGGAGAGGGAATTAAAGGAATAACTGACTCTGTACTAACAGAAGGGAGAGGGAACTAAAGGAATAACTGGCTCTGTACTAACAGAAGGAGAGGGAACTAAAGGAATAACTGGCTCTGTATTAACAGAAGGAGAGGGAAATAAAGGAATAACTGGCTCTGTACTAACAGAATGAGAGGGAACTAAAGGAATAACTGGCTCTGTATTAACAGAAGGAGAGGGAAATAAAGGAATAACTGGCTCTGTACTAACAGAAGGGAGAGGGAACTAAAGGAATAACTGGCTCTGTACTAACAGAAGGGAGAGGGAACTAAAGGAATAACTGGCTCTGTACTAAAAGAAGGGAGAGGGAACTAAAGGAATAACTGGCTCTGTACTAACAGAAGGAGAGGGAACTAAAGGAATAACTGGCTCTGTATTAACAGAAAGAGAGAACTAAAGGGATAACTGGCTCTGTATTAACAGAAGTGAGAGAGAACTAAAGGAATAACTGGCTCTGTACTAACAGAATGAGAGGGAACTAAAGGAATAACTGGCTCTGTACTAACAGAATGAGAGGGAACTAAAGGAATAACTGGCTCTGTACTAACAGAATGAGAGGGAACTAAAGGAATAACTGGCTCTGTATTAACAGAAGTGAGAGAGAACTAAAGGAATAACTGGCTCTGTATTAACAGAAGGAGAGGGAACTAAAGAAATAACTGGCTCTGTATTAACAGAAGTGAGAGAGAACTAAAGAAATAACTGGCTCTGTATTAACAGAAGGAGAGGGAACTAAAGGAATAACTGGCTCTGTATTAACAGGAGGAGAGGGAACTAAAGGAATAACTGGCTCTGTACTAACAGAATGAGAGGGAACTAACGGAATAACTGGCTCTGTATTAACAGAAGGGAGAGGGAACTAAAGGAATAACTGGCTCTGTATTAACAGAAAGAGAGAACTAAAGGAATAACTGGCTCTGTATTAACAGAAAGAGAGAACTAAAGGAATAACTGGCTCTGTATTAACAGAAGGAGAGGGAACTAAAGGAATAACTGGCTCTGTATTAACAGAAGTGAGAGAGAACTAAAGAAATAACTGGCTCTGTATTAACAGAAGGAGAGGGAACTAAAGGAATAACTGGCTCTGTATTAACAGAAGTGAGAGAGAACTAAAGAAATAACTGGCTCTGTATTAACAGAAGGAGAGGGAACTAAAGGAATAACTGGCTCTGTATTAACAGGAGGAGAGGGAACTAAAGGAATAACTGGCTCTGTACTAACAGAATGAGAGGGAACTAACGGAATAACTGGCTCTGTATTAACAGAAGGGAGAGGGAACTAAAGGAATAACTGGCTCTGTATTAACAGAAAGAGAGAACTAAAGGAATAACTGGCTCTGTATTAACAGAAAGAGAGAACTAAAGGAATAACTGGCTCTGTATTAACAGAAGGAGAGGGAACTAAAGGAATAACTGGCTCTGTATTAACAGAAGGGAGAGGGAACTAACGGAATAACTGGCTCTGTACTAACAGAAGGAGAGAACTAAAGGAATAACTGGCTCTGTATTAACAGAAGGGAGAGGGAACTAACGGAATAACTGGCTCTGTACTAACAGAAGGAGAGAACTAAAGGAATAACTGGCTCTGTATTAACAGAAGGAGAGGGAACTAAAGGGATAACTGGCTCTGTATTAACAGAAAGAGAGAACTAAAGGAATAACTGGCTCTGTATTAACAGAAGGAGAGGGAACTAAAGGAATAACTGGCTCTGTATTAACAGAAGGGAGAGGGAACTAACGGAATAACTGGCTCTGTACTAACAGAAGGAGAGGGAACTAAAGGAATAACTGGCTCTGTATTAACAGAAGGAGAGGGAACTAAAGGAATAACTGGCTCTGTATTAACAGGAGGAGAGGGAACTAAAGGAATAACTGGCTCTGTACTAACAGGAGGAGAGGGAACTAAAGGAATAACTGGCTCTGTACTAACAGAAGGAGAGGGAACTAAAGGAATAACTGGCTCTGTACTAACAGAAGGAGAGGGAACTAAAGGAATAACTGGCTCTGTACTAACAGAATGAGAGGGAACTAAAGGAATAACTGGCTCTGTATTAACAGAAGGGAGAGGGAACTAAAGGAATAACTGGCTCTGTATTAACAGAAAGAGAGAACTAAAGGAATAACTGGCTCTGTATTAACAGAAGGAGAGGGAATTAAAGGGATAACTGGCTCTGTACTAACAGAATGAGAGGGAACTAACGGAATAACTGGCTCTGTACTAACAGAAGGAGAGGGAACTAAAGGAATAACTGGCTCTGTATTAACAGAAGGAGAGGGAATTAAAGGGATAACTGGCTCTGTACTAACAGAATGAGAGGGAACTAACGGAATAACTGGCTCTGTATTAACAGAAGGAGAGGGAACTAAAGGAATAACTGGCTCTGTATTAACAGAAGGGAGAGGGAACTAAAGGAATAACTGGCTCTGTACTAACAGAAGGAGAGGGAACTAAATGAATAACTGGCTCTGTATTAACAGAAGGGAGAGGGAACTAAAGGAATAACTGGCTCTGTATTAACAGAAGGGAGAGGGAACTAACGGAATAACTGGCTCTGTACTAACAGAATGAGAGGGAACTAAAGGAATAACTGGCTCTGTATTAACAGAAGGGAGAGGGAACTAAAGGAATAACTGGCTCTGTATTAACAGAAAGAGAGAACTAAAGGAATAACTGGCTCTGTATTAACAGAAGGAGAGGGAATTAAAGGAATAACTGGCTCTGTACTAACAGAAGGAGAGGGAACTAAAGGAATAACTGGCTCTGTATTAACAGAAGGGAGAGGGAACTAAAGGAATAACTGGCTCTGTACTAACAGAATGAGAGGGAACTAAAGGAATAAATGGCTCTGTACTAACAGAAGGGAGAGGGAACTAAAGGAATAACTGGCTCTGTACTAACAGAATGAGAGGGAACTAATGGAATAACTGGCTCTGTACTAACAGAAGGGAGAGGGAACTAAAGGAATAACTGGCTCTGTATTAACAGAAAGAGAGAACTAAAGGAATAACTGGCTCTGTATTAACAGAAGGAGAGGGAATTAAAGGGATAACTGGCTCTGTACTAACAGAATGAGAGGGAACTAACGGAATAACTGGCTCTGTACTAACAGAAGGAGAGGGAACTAAAGGAATAACTGGCTCTGTATTAACAGAAGGGAGAGGGAACTAACGGAATAACTGGCTCTGTACTAACAGAATGAGAGGGAACTAAAGGAATAACTGGCTCTGTACTAACAGAATGAGAGGGAACTAAAGGAATAACTGGCTCTGTATTAACAGAAGGAGAGGGAACTAACGGAATAACTGGCTCTGTACTAACAGAAGGAGAGGGAACTAAAGGAATAACTGGCTCTGTATTAACAGAAGGGAGAGGGAACTAAAGGAATAACTGGCTCTGTACTAACAGAAGGAGAGGGAACTAAAGGAATAACTGGCTCTGTACTAACAGAAGGAGAGGGAACTAAAGGAATAACTGGCTCTTTATTAACAGAATGAGAGGGAATTAAAGGGATAACTGGCTCTTTATTAACAGAATGAGAGGGAATTAAAGGGATAACTGGCTCTTTATTAACAGAATGAGAGGGAATTAAAGGAATAACTGGCTCTTTCCTTCTAAATAAGTTCAGCAACGGAATCAGCAAACTAAAAGTAGAAGTTTGCGTAGGAGACGGAGCTGCCTTAAATAAAATATATTAATCCTGAACCTCTAAAGCTATTTAACCCTTTGTTATTAAGCTCACGGCTGAAATTCTCTGTCACATAAGCAGGGTCCTGAGAGAGACCCCCTATCATTAACTTAAGAGTGGAAAGTCCATGGTGAATTAAAGAGAGGGAGCAACTTGCAAACGCCTAGAACCTCTCTAATAACAGAGGGAATATTAAAGAGAGTTCACCTGATGCATCCTGGGTAAATAGACTCAGCCCATGAGGTACAAAGCAGGGGACAGACGTGAGGATCCGTACAAAACAAACCCAGACTGTAAGGGGTTAAAGCGTCAATTAGCTGATGGTCTGAGCTGCACCAGCCTGTTCCATATCCGCTTAAAGAGACAGTATACAGCAAACCCTTAAAGGTACAGTATACAGCAAACCCTTAAAGGTACAGTATACCGCACACACTTAAAGGGATAGTATACAGCACACACTTAAAGGGACAGTAAACAGCACACACTTAAAAGGTACAGTATACAGCACACACTTAAAGGTACAGTATACAGCAAACCCTTAAAGGTACAGTATACAGCACACACTTAAAGGTACAGTATACAGCACACACTTAAAGGGATAGTATACAGCACACACTTAAAGGTACAGTATACAGCACACACTTAAAGGGACAGTAAACAGCACACACTTAAAGGTACAGTATACCGCACACACTTAAAGGTATAGTATACAGCACACACTTAAAGGGACAGTTTATAACGCACACTTAAAGGGACAGTATACATCACACACTTAAAGGGATAGTATACAGCACACACTTAAAGGGACAGTTTATAACGCACACTTAAAGGGACAGTATACATCACACACTTAAAGGGATAGTATACAGCACACACTTAAAGGGACAGTAAACAGCAAACCCTTAAAGGTACAGTATACAGCAAACCCTTAAAGGCACAGTATACAGCACACACTTAAAGGGACAGTAAACAGCACACACTTAAAGGGACAGTATACAGCACACACTTAAAGGGACAGTATACAGCGCACACTTAAAGGGACAGTTTATAGCGCACACTTAAAGGGACAGTATACAGCACAAACTTAAAGGGACAGTATACAGCACACACTTAAAGGGACAATATACAGCACAAACTTAAAGGGACAGTATACAGCACACACTTAAAGGGACAGTAAACAGCACACACTTAAAGGGACAGTAATCAGCACACACTTAAAGGGACAGTTTATAGCGCACACTTAAAGGGATAGTATACAGCACACAATTAAAGGGACAGTAAACAGCACACACTTAAAGGTACAGTAAACAGCACACACTTAAAGGGACAGTATACAGCACACACTTAAAGGGACAGTTTATAGCGCACACTTAAAGGGTCAGTATACAGCACAAACAAAGGGACAGTATACAGCCCACATTTAAAGGGATAATATACAGCACACACTTAAAGGGACAGTTTACAGCACAAACTTAAAGGGACGGTTTAAGGCACACACTTAAAGGGACGGTTTACAGCACAAACTTAAAGGGATAGTAAACAGCACACACTTAAACGGACAGTATACAGCACACAATTAAAGGGACAGTATACAGCACCCACGTTAAGGGATAGTATACAGCACCCACGTAAAGGGATAGTATACAGCACACAATTAAAGGGACAGTATACATCACACAATTAAAGGGACATTTTACAGCACACACTTAAAGGGATAGTAAACAGCACACACTTAAACGGACAGTATACAGCACACACTTAAACGGACAGTTTACAGCACACACTTAAAGGGACAGTATACAGCACACACTTAAAGGGACCGTATACAGCACACAATTAAAGGGACATTTTACAGCACACACTTAAAGGGACAGTATACAGCACACACTTAAAGGGACAGTATAGAGCACACACTTAAAGGGACAGTAAACAGCACACAATTAAAGGGGCATTTTACAGCACACAGTTAAAGGGATATTATACAGCACACACTTAAAGGGACAGTATACAGTAAAATTGTTTCTATATTAATATTGTTCCAATGGCTTGTTAAGCCAGCTGCAGAGTATAAACTGTATGAGAAACTGTATTTTCATGTTTCTTTGTGCTTTAAAACTACAACCTATTGAAATGGTTTGAGCTTGCAGGTAATTTCAGATCTCATTGTGTAATCACTTTGTGTACACACACACACACATGCTTTCTTATCTTATGTACTTAACAGAGAACACTGGAAAATAAACATTTTATTATTTAACTATTCTGCACCCCACTGGGAGTGTAAGTTCTTCTGCTGCCTGTGTTAATGGTCAATAGCCTGGTCGTAAGACCAGAAACTTTCAGTATAGGTGGGGATACAACAGGCTAAATCAGCTATTTCAAATGCTGAAATAAGGGTAAAGAATCTACTTGTAAATCATTTAATACACTCCAGCAAGTACAATTGATAATTGGGAACAATATAAAGGGGAGATACTTTTTGGGTAAACTGTCCCTTTAAGCCTGAATGGAAGAAAAGACACAATGTAAAACTGATTAACCCTGAAGAAGGAATAAGCAGCAGTAATAATAATAAAAAGGTACAGGAAAATAAGCACTGAAAAACAGGTAAGGCAGCACATAACCAGCATATAAAGGGTTAAAGAAAAACCTTATATATAGCTCTGTCTCCACCGGTCCTGAGAACCTTCCTGACACCCTGAATAGGCTACAGCAGGAAAGGATTAAAGCTAAAACGGTTACCCATAAGTGCATTTGCACTACTCGCGAGCGCCAAAGCCAAGAGCCCGAAGGAAACAAGAAGAAATTTAATGCAGGAAAAACACACTTCTGAGCATGGCCAAAAGTGCTATAAACTGCTTATAGAAGGTATTTGGTGTACAAATATACGTCCCCAGTGAAGCATGTGTACATGTTCATACTAATAGCCGGTGGGCTATGAAGGAGCAGGTACTTACCTCTTAGCATTTCACATCCACACAAGCCCATCCTAAGCAATGCAAGCACAATGCCAAGCATCTAAATCAGTAACAACATCTACAACCTAGGGGATTGGTGGACAAGTCCACATTTCACCAGGTGAGGGCTGTGAATCCACAAGGAGCAGCTCACAGTAGACCAGGGAATTGGTGGAAAAGTTCCCATTTCCCATGGGGAGGCCTGTGATATTTCCCACTGAGAAAAGACCTTTCACTGCCTGGATGATAACTGGACTCTGCCAGTCTGAATTACTGGGTTACTGGGAGGATGATTAATTCCTCAGATCAGTTAAAGGATCCCCTTTCAATGACAAAAAAAATTGCACTTAATTTTCACACAATGAGGCCAAAGAAAATTACTAAGGATCATGGGAAATGGGAGGGATGTAAAGCTCTTGTGTGTTGGGTGTCTTTTGCCTCCTCCCACAAGTGATGACTCATGGACTCGCACCAGCTGATGAAAAAGATTTGGGGTTTCATCCCCCATTAAATGATACTGATGTTCACCACCTTTTCAGGGCATCCAAGTTATATTCTCTTTTTCTATTCTTATTTCATTGCTACACTCTATTGTAATTCTCACCGTGCTGCCACCACTGGAGATTTTTTGCTGGGATCCATGCCAGGGATGGATGGCTCTTCACCCAGTGACCTTGTGTCCTTGTTCAACAACTGGAGTCTGGAACTGATTTCCCCTATAACTGACGGCTTTTCTACCTCTACAGGACCCCCATGGGAAAGAGGTCTGCTCTCCAATGGGTCTCCCCAAAGCTTAGATCTTCTCTGAAAGAGGTAGCGTGGACGGCCTGCTGCAAGCTGCTGTTGGGCAATAAGTTCACTGTCCGAGGACTGCTTAAGTAGGGGATCCCTGAACGTCACGGTGCCCTTCATCAGTGGTGACTTGAGTTTGGGCTTTGGAGGCACTGGCGGCTTCTCGAGTATAAAAGTTTGACCGTCGGCATAAGAGGTGTAGGTATCAGTGGGCTCTCCACTTTCTGAGGACAAAGTAGACATGCTGGACACAGTAGAGATGGTGCTCGTAGTCTCCAGATGGTGGTCACTCGAGCTCCTGGTGTCGACCTCTTCTACACCTGAGTCTGTAGCAGACTCTGGATGGGGTAGTGGGACATCAGAAGGCTTCCCTGAGGGTGGATGACTACTGATTGGCTTGGCACTGGGTAAAGCTAATGTACCAGGCCTGGCCAGTTGGCTGATGGGGGTCCCAGGTTTTGTGATCAAGACTCCATTAGCAAAAGCATCAGGAGGGGGCAACAGGCCAATTTTTGCTAATTCTTCTCTAGTCTCCTCATCACTGGAGGAGAGCATGGCTGGTGGTAAAGTGGCTCCAAAAGGCTCTACCTCCTCCTCAGAGCTGCCCTGCCCAAGTGTTTTGTCTGAAGAGGAGCTTGAGGGTGCTTTCTCTTCTGTATCAGCTGGCTTAACAGCTTCTTGCTTATCACTGGCTGCTGGTGTCTCTTGTTCCTTCTCCTCTGTTCCATTACTAGTAGCATGCACCATAATAAGCCCTGCAGTTTTTTGCTGAGAAGTGTCTACAATGCTTAGGATCATGGGCTTGCGTTCTTCTACTTTTCTCTCTAACCTTTCTGGGCTTTTTTCTGCACGCCCTTCACCATCTCTCCGCAAAGGTGCTCCCCATCGACCTTTAACTGATGATCCTGATGGGCTGTAAATTGGAGAAGCAGATCCCTCCAGCTCCATTCCTATTTCCCCCTCTTTGGTTTGGATTTCCAGGAAGAGTGGGGGAGCTCTGTCTGATTCTGGACTCCTCACAGGGGTAGGTGTTCTTGGAGGAGGGGGAGAGGATGTTTGGGCAGACAGTGCTCTTTCCCTTGCGGCCAGCGCAAGTGCAAGGGGGGAATTAGGATCCAAGGGCTTTCCAGTTAGAGGATGGATGAAGGTCGAATGAGAACTACTGTACATTAGGGACTTGAGAGAGGAACCTGGGGAAGGGAGCAGAACATCGCGGCTACCTAACAATCTCTCATCAACAGATCTTGAGGGTTGTAAAGAAGGGAAGTCTGGGGAAGGAGGTGTACCCTCCAGAGCCCCTACAGAAAGGAAGACTGTGGATTTGCGCTTTTCATCTAGCCGTCGTTCACGCTCCTTCATCACTCCAGCTAATGCTGTTGCAAAGGGGCTTCCAAGTGGATCATGGTGTGCAGTCCCAAGATCCATCATGCTCTGCCGTGGACTGCGTCTAGATGGTGAGGGATCTCGTGAGAAACCTCCAGCCATGGCTAGTGCTGCACGTTCTTGGGCATCCTCCACTTGTAGCTGCTTCACAAGGGGACTTTTTTTACGCTGTGGCTTCATTGGTGCAAACAAGCCCATGTTGGCATAAGGGTTATCTGTTGCTCGACTTCGCCTTTTTAATTTCTCAGGAGGAGTAGAAGAGGGACCAGGCCGTGCAATGCTTGTAGGCTCTACAGGGAGGTGCGAGGTATCTTGAAGGATGATCATGGATCTAGCACGCTTTTGACGGTCTGGTGGAGGAAGCGCCCGGTCCATAGTCAAGAGCTCTGCAGAACCCATGCCATGCTGAAGCCCATGAAGTTTTGCCTCAAAACCTGGTTTAAAGCTGGAATGCACTGTGTCATAGGCTCTGCTTGGTGGTGGTGGAGGGGAAAAAGCTGGTGGTGGTCCAGTGTCAAAGTAGTATGGAGTTGGAGGAGGAGGCGCAGTCTTTTGTGGGGGTGGTGGTATGGCTGGGCCTTCTCTTAATGAGTCCTGCATGGAGGTGCTGCGTGGGAAACGCCCATCAAAGAAAGAGTCTGACCATTTCTCATCTTCACCTAAAAAAAAAGCAAATAACAAGGACTTTTTATTTGAGTTTAGTTTTCAAAAAGTTTCAATTGTTGTTAAAAATGGAATAAACTTACTGTTAAATCAATCTGTTCACAAACAACAGCAAATACATTTTATTTCTGTACATCTGAGTTATTGCTTAGACTTATTTCTATCCCTCTTCTCTCCAGTTTTTACAAATACTCAGGTGCAGCAAGGAAAGAATAGCAAGAAGCTACAGTCAGCAGCAGAACAAGAGCCCTAGAGCTGAAAGCTTATGCAGTTCTAACCCTTATTGCACCCCCGATAAGAAGGGAGTACAACATAATTATTCATTGTATATACACACACCAACATGCATACATACACACACACCAAACATGCATACACATACACACACACACACCAACATGCATACATACACACACACACCAACATGCATACATACACACACACCAAACATGCATACACATACACACACACACACCAACATGCATACATACACACACACACCAACATGCATACACACACACACCAACATGCATACACACACACACACACCAACATGCATACACACACACACACCAAACATGCATACATACACACACACCAAACATGCATACACATACACACACACACACCAACATGCATACATACACACACACACCAACATGCATACACACACACACCAACATGCATACACACACACACACACCAACATGCATACACACACACACACCAAACATGCATACATACACACACACCAAACATGCATACACATACACACACACACACCAACATGCATACATACACACACACACCAACATGCATACACACACACACCAACATGCATACATACACACACACACCAACATGCATACACACACACACCAACATGCATACATACACACACACACCAACATGCATACATACACACACACCAAACATGCATACATACACACACACCAAACATGCATACATACACACACACCAAACATGCATACATACACACACACCAAACATGCATACATACACACACACCAAACATGCATACACATACACACACACACACCA